>NC_090177.1:267500-277500 GCF_024679245.1 Pseudorasbora parva
GTGTGTTGTTCACTGAAGCTGGACTCTTCTCCGAGCTCGCGGCCGAATCTCAGCATGGAGTAGGCCAGAACCGTCTGTTATTGTGTGTTGTTGTGTGATTGTATGTGTTGTGTGATTGTAAGTGTTGTGTGTTATTGTGTGTTGTTGTGTGTTGTTCACTGAAGCTGGACTCTTCTCCGAGCTTGCGGCCGAATCTCAGCATGGAGTCGGCCAGAACCGTCTGTTGTTGTGTGTTATTGTGTGTTGTTGTGTGATTGTAAGTGTTGTGTGTTATTGTGTGTTGTTGTGTGTTGTTCACCAAAGCTGGACTCTTCTCCGAGCTTGCGGCCGAATCTCAGCATGGAGTTAGCTCAGAATCGTCTGTTGTTGTGTGTTGTTGTCTGTTATTCTGTGTTGTTGTGTGTGATTGTGTTGTTGTCGTATTGTGTGTTATTGTGTGTTGTTGTGTGTTGTTCACCAAAGCTGGACTCTTCTCCGTGCTTGCGGCCGAATCTCAGCATGGAGTCGGCTCAGAACCGTCTGTTGTTGTGTGTTGTTGTCTGTTATTCTGTGTTGTTCTGTGTGGTTGTGTTGTTGTCTTATTGTGTGTTGTTGTGTGTTGTTCACTGAAGCTGGACTCTTCTCCGAGCTTGCGGCCGAATCTCAGCATTGAGTCGGCCAGAACCGTCTGTTATTGTGTGTTGTTGTGTGATTGTAGGTGCTGTGTTGTTGTGTGTTGTGTGTTATTGTGTGTTATTGTGTGTTGTTCTCCGAAGCTGGACTCTTCTCCGAGCTCGCGGCCGAACCTCAGCATGGCGTTGGCCAGAACCGTCTGTTATTGTGTGTTGTTGTGTTATTGTGTGTTGTTGTGTGATTGTAGGTGCTGTGTGTTGTTGTGTTATTGTGTGTTGTTGTGTGTTGTTCACTGAAGCTGGACTCTTCTCCGAGCTTGCGGCCGAATCTCAGCATTGAGTCGGCCAGAACCGTCTGTTGTTGTGTTGTTGTCTGTTATTGTGTGTTGTTGTGTGATTGTAGGTGCTGTGTGTTGTTGTGTGTTGTTGTGTTATTGTGTGTTGTTGTGTGATTGTAGGTGCTGTGTGTTGTTGTGTTATTGTGTGTTGTTGTGTGATTGTAGGCGCTGTGTGTTGTTGTGTGTTGTTGCGTTATTGTGTGTTGTTGTGTGATTGTAGGTGCTGTATGTTGTTGTGTGTTGTTGAGTTATTGTGTGTTGTTCACCGAAGCTGGACTCTTCTCCGAGCTCGCGGCCGAAGCGCAGCATGGCGTCGGCCAGAACCGTCTCCGCCTGAGGGTAAGCCGGACCTTTATCCTGACCGCGGATCTTAGACATGGTGCTGATCATGCTCAGACGCGCCCGGGACGCTGAAACACACACACACACACACACACTCAGAAGAGCTGCTCATCCACATAAACACACACACATGACACACACACTCTCTCTCTCACTCTCTATCTCACACACAAACACACACACTCTCTCTCACACTCATACACACACTCACAAACACACACACACTCTCTCTCTCACACTCACACACACACACACACTCTCTCTCTCTCTCTCACACACACTCACCAGGGTTGGGCTGCAGGTATTCTGTGGTTTTGGTCATGATGTCGAGCACCGCTCTGCTCGTCGCGTCCACTTTCTGCACAAACAAACAAACACACAAGAGTTCACTGAACAAGTCACGTGTGTGTGTGTGTGTGTGTGTGTGTGTGTGTGTGTGTGTGTGTGTGTGTGTGTGTGTGTGTACCTTTTCCATTTCTTTGAAATCATCGTCCAGTTTGGTCCCTTCAGCTCCTCCCACCTTCTCACTGACTTTCTACAGGTGAGAAAACACACACACACACACACACACACACACACACACACACACACACACACACACACACACACACACACACACACACACACACACACAAACACACACACGCGTGAATGGCTCTCCTGTCGTGAGGCTGAAAACTGAAAAATGTTTGTCTACAAACTACAAACTACAGTTGAGACTGTGGTGATGTTCGTCTAGAGTTGTGACTGTAGTGATGTGTGTCTAGAGTTGTGACTGTAGTGATGTTCGTCTAGAGTTGTGACTGTAGTGATGTGTGTCTAGAGTTGTGACTGTAGTGATGTTCATCTAGAGTTGTGACTGTGGTGATGTTCGTCTAGAGTTGTGACTGTAGTGATGTGTGTCTAGAGTTGTGACTGTAGTGATGTTCGTCTAGAGTTGTGACTGTAGTGATGTTCGTCTAGAGTTGAGACTGTGGTGATGTTCGTCTAGAGTTGAGACTGTGGTGATGTTCGTCTAGAGTTGTGACTGTGGTGATGTTCGTCTAGAGTTGTGACTGTAGTGATGTTCGTCTAGAGTTGAGACTGTGGTGATGTTCGTCTAGAGTTGAGACTGTGGTGATGTTCGTCTAGAGTTGTGACTGTAGTGATGTGTGTCTAGAGTTGTGACTGTAGTGATGTTCGTCTAGAGTTGTGACTGTGGTGATGTTCGTCTAGAGTTGTGACTGTAGTGATGTTCCGTCTAGAGTTGTGACTGTAGTGATGTTCCGTCTAGAGTTGTGACTGTAGTGATGTTCGTCTAGAGTTGAGACTGTGGTGATGTTCGTCTAGAGTTGTGACTGTGGTGATGTTCGTCTAGAGTTGTGACTGTAGTGATGTTCGTCTAGAGTTGAGACTGTGGTGATGTTCGTCTAGAGTTGAGACTGTGGTGATGTTCGTCTAGAGTTGTGACTGTAGTGATGTGTGTCTAGAGTTGTGACTGTAGTGATGTTCGTCTAGAGTTGTGACTGTGGTGATGTTCGTCTAGAGTTGTGACTGTAGTGATGTTCCGTCTAGAGTTGTGACTGTGGTGATGTTCGTCTAGAGTGGAGACTGTGGTGATGTTCGTCTAGAGTTGTGACTGTAGTGATGTGTGTCTAGAGTTGTGACTGTAGTGATGTTCGTCTAGAGTTGTGACTGTAGTGATGTTCGTCTAGAGTTGTGACTGTGGTGATGTTCGTCTAGAGTTGTGACTGTAGTGATGTTCCGTCTAGAGTTGTGACTGTGGTGATGTTCGTCTAGAGTTGTGACTGTGGTGATGTTCGTCTAGAGTTGTGACTGTGGCGATGTTCCGTCTAGAGTTGAGACTGTGGTGATGTTCGTCTAGAGTTGAGACTGTAGTGATGTTTGTCTAGAGTTGTGACTGTGGTGATGTTCGTCTAGAGTTGTGACTGTGGTGATGTTCGTCTAGAGATGAGACTGTGGTGATGTTCGTCTAGAGTTGAGACTGTAGTGATGTTCATCTAGAGTTGTGACTGTAGTGATGTTTGTCTAGAGTTGAGACTGTAGTGATGTGTGTCTAGAGTTGAGACTGTAGTGATGTTCATCTAGAGTTGTGACTGTAGTGATGTTCGTCTAGAGTTGTGACTGTAGTGATGTTCGTCTAGAGTTGTGACTGTGGTGATGTTCGTCTAGAGTTGTGACTGTGGTGATGTTCGTCTAGAGTTGAGACTGTAGTGATGTTTGTCTAGAGTTGTGACTGTGGTGATGTTCGT
Source organism: Pseudorasbora parva (assembly GCF_024679245.1). Lineage (NCBI taxonomy): Eukaryota > Metazoa > Chordata > Actinopteri > Cypriniformes > Gobionidae > Pseudorasbora > Pseudorasbora parva. The sequence goes on from NC_090177.1 coordinate 271,044, forward strand.
CTAGAGTTGTGACTGTAGTGATGTTCGTCTAGAGTTGAGACTGTGGTGATGTTCGTCTAGAGTTGAGACTGTGGTGATGTTCATCTAGAGTTGTGACTGTAGTGATGTTCGTCTAGAGTTGTGACTGTGGTGAGGTTCGTCTAGAGTTGGGATTGTGGTGATGTTCGTCTAGAGTTGTGACTGTAGTGATGTTTGTCTAGAGTTGTGACTGTGGTGATGTTCGTCTAGAGTTGTGACTGTAGTGATGTTCGTCTAGAGTTGAGACTGTGGTGATGTTCGTCTAGAGTTGTGACTGTGGTGATGTTCGTCTAGAGTTGTGACTGTAGTGATGTTCGTCTAGAGTTGAGACTGTGGTGATGTTCGTCTAGAGTTGAGACTGTAGTGATGTTCGTCTAGAGTTGTGACTGTGGTGATGTTCGTCTAGAGTTGTGACTGTAGTGATGTTCGTCTAGAGTTGTGACTGTGGTGATGTTCGTCTAGAGTTGTGACTGTGGTGATGTTCGTATAGAGTTGTGACTGTAGTGATGTTTGTCTAGAGTTGAGACTGTAGTGATGTTCGTCTAGAGTTGAGACTGTGGTGATGTTCGTCTAGAGTTGAGACTGTGGTGATGTTCGTCTAGAGTTGAGACTGTAGTGATGTTCGTCTAGAGTTGTGACTGTAGTGATGTTCGTCTAGAGTTGTGACTGTGGTGATGTTCGTATAGAGTTGTGACTGTAGTGATGTTTGTCTAGAGTTGAGACTGTAGTGATGTTCGTCTAGAGTTGAGACTGTGGTGATGTTCGTCTAGAGTTGAGACTGTGGTGATGTTCGTCTAGAGTTGAGACTGTAGTGATGTTCGTCTAGAGTTGTGACTGTAGTGATGTGTGTCAAGAGTTGTGACTGTAGTGATGTTCGTCTAGAGTTGTGACTGTAGTGATAGTCGTCTAGAGTTGTGACTGTGGTGATGTGTGTCTAGAGTTGTGACTGTGGTGATGTTCGTCTAGAGTTGTGACTGTGGTGATGTGTGTCTAGAGTTGTGACTGTAGTGATGTTCGTCTAGAGTTGTGACTGTAGTGATGTTCGTCTAGAGTTGTGACTGTGGTGATGTGTGTCTAGAGTTGTGACTGTAGTGATGTTCGTCTAGAGTTGTGAGTGTGGTGATGTTCGTCTAGAGTTGAGACTGTGGTGATGTGTGTCTAGAGTTGTGACTGTAGTGATGTTCGTCTAGAGTTGTGACTGTGGTGATGTGTGTCTAGAGTTGAGACTGTGGTGATGTTCGTCTAGAGTTGAGACTGTGGTGATGTTCGTCTAGAGTTGTGACTGTGGTGATGTTTGTCTAGAGTTGTGACTGTAGTGATGTTCGTCTAGAGTTGTGACTGTGGTGATGTGTGTCTAGAGTTGTGACTGTGGTGATGTTCGTCTAGAGTTGTGACTGTGGTGATGTGTGTCTAGAGTTGTGACTGTAGTGATGTTCGTCTAGAGTTGTGACTGTGGTGATGTGTGTCTAGAGTTGAGACTGTGGTGATGTTCGTCTAGAGTTGTGACTGTGGTGATGTTTGTCTAGAGTTGTGACTGTAGTGATGTTCGTCTAGAGTTGTGACTGTAGTGATGTGTGTCTAGAGTTGTGACTGTAGTGATGTTTGTCTAGAGTTGTGACTGTGGTGATGTTCGTCTAGAGTTGTGACTGTAGTGATGTTCGTCTAGAGTTGTGACTGTGGTGATGTTCGTCTAGAGTTGTGACTGTAGTGATGTTCGTCTAGAGTTGTGACTGTGGTGATGTTCGTCTAGAGTTGAGACTGTGGTGATGTTCGTCTAGAGTTGAGACTGTGGTGATGTTCGTCTAGAGTTGAGACTGTGGTGATGTTTCGTCTAGAGTTGAGACTGTGGTGATGTTCGTCTAGAGTTGAGACTGTGGTGATGTTCGTCTAGAGATGTGACTGTGGTGATGTTCGTCTAGAGTTGTGACTGTGGTGATGTTCATCTAGAGTTGTGACTGTGGTGATGTTCGTCTAGAGTTGTGACTGTGGTGATGTTCGTCTAGAGTTGAGACTGTGGTGATGTTCGTCTAGAGTTGTGACTGTGGTGATGTTCGTCTAGAGTTGTGACTGTGGTGATGTTCGTCTAGAGTTGAGACTGTAGTGATGTTCGTCTAGAGTTGAGACTGTGGTGATGTTTGTAGTGATGTTTGTCTAGAGGTGTGACTGTGGTGATGTTCGTCTAGAGTTCAGACTGTAGTGATGTTCGTCTAGAGTTGTGACTGGTGATGTTCGTCTAGAGTTGAGACTGTAGTGATGTTCATCTAGAGTTGTGACTGTGGTGATGTTCGTCTAGAGTTGTGACTGTGGTGATGTTCGTCTAGAGTTGTGACTGTGGTGATGTTCGTCTAGAGTTGTGACTGTGGTGATGTTCGTCTAGAGTTGAGACTGTAGTGATGTTCGTCTAGAGTTGTGACTGTGGTGATGTTCGTCTAAAGTTGTGACTGTGGTGATGTTCGTCTAGAGTTGTGACTGTGGTGATGTTCGTCTAGAGTTGAGACTGTGGTGATGTTCGTCTAGAGTTGAGACTGTAGTGATGTTCGTCTAGAGTTGTGACTGTGGTGATGTTCGTCTAGAGTTGAGACTGTAGTGATGTTCGTCTAGAGTTGTGACTGTGGTGATGTTCGTCTAGAGTTGTGACTGTGGTGATGTTCGTCTAGAGTTGTGACTGTGGTGATGTTCGTCTAGAGTTGAGACTGTAGTGATGTTCGTCTAGAGTTGTGACTGTGGTGATGTTCGTCTATAGTTGTGACTGTGGTGATGTTCGTCTAGAGTTGAGACTGTGGTGATGTTCGTCTAGAGTTGTGACTGTAGTGATGTTCGTCTAGAGTTGAGACTGTCGTGATGTTCGTCTAGAGTTGAGACTGTGGTGATGTTCGTCTAGAGTTGTGACTGTAGTGATGTTCGTCTAGAGTTGAGACTGTGGTGAAGTATATCTAGAGTTGTGACTGTAGTGATGTTCGTCTAGAGTTGTGACTGTGGTGATGTGTGTCTAGAGTTGAGACTGTGGTGATGTTCGTCTAGAGTTGAGACTGTGGTGATGTTCGTCTAGAGTTGTGACTGTGGTGATGTTTGTCTAGAGTTGTGACTGTAGTGATGTTCGTCTAGAGTTGTGACTGTGGTGATGTGTGTCTAGAGTTGTGACTGTGGTGATGTTCGTCTAGAGTTGTGACTGTGGTGATGTGTGTCTAGAGTTGTGACTGTAGTGATGTTCGTCTAGAGTTGTGACTGTGGTGATGTGTGTCTAGAGTTGAGACTGTAGTGATGTTCATCTAGAGTTGTGACTGTAGTGATGTGTGTCTAGAGTTGTGACTGTAGTGATGTTTGTCTAGAGTTGTGACTGTGGTGATGTTCGTCTAGAGTTGTGACTGTAGTGATGTTCGTCTAGAGTTGTGACTGTGGTGATGTTCGTCTAGAGTTGTGACTGTAGTGATGTTCGTCTAGAGTTGTGACTGTGGTGATGTTCGTCTAGAGTTGAGACTGTGGTGATGTTCGTCTAGAGTTGAGACTGTGGTGATGTTCGTCTAGAGTTGAGACTGTGGTGATGTTCGTCTAGAGTTGAGACTGTGGTGATGTTCGTCTAGAGATGTGACTGTGGTGATGTTCGTCTAGAGTTGTGACTGTGGTGATGTTCATCTAGAGTTGTGACTGTGGTGATGTTCGTCTAGAGTTGTGACTGTGGTGATGTTCGTCTAGAGTTGAGACTGTGGTGATGTTCGTCTAGAGTTGTGACTGTGGTGATGTTCGTCTAGAGTTGTGACTGTGGTGATGTTCGTCTAGAGTTGAGACTGTAGTGATGTTCGTCTAGAGTTGAGACTGTGGTGATGTTCGTCTAGAGTTGAGACTGTAGTGATGTTTGTCTAGAGGTGTGACTGTGGTGATGTTCGTCTAGAGTTCAGACTGTAGTGATGTTCGTCTAGAGTTGTGACTGGTGATGTTCGTCTAGAGTTGAGACTGTAGTGATGTTCGTCTAGAGTTGTGACTGTGGTGATGTTCGTCTAGAGTTGTGACTGTGGTGATGTTCGTCTAGAGTTGTGACTGTGGTGATGTTCGTCTAGAGTTGTGACTGTGGTGATGTTCGTCTAGAGTTGAGACTGTAGTGATGTTCGTCTAGAGTTGTGACTGTGGTGATGTTCGTCTAAAGTTGTGACTGTGGTGATGTTCGTCTAGAGTTGTGACTGTGGTGATGTTCGTCTAGAGTTGAGACTGTGGTGATGTTCGTCTAGAGTTGAGACTGTAGTGATGTTCGTCTAGAGTTGTGACTGTGGTGATGTTCGTCTAGAGTTGAGACTGTAGTGATGTTCGTCTAGAGTTGTGACTGTGGTGATGTTCGTCTAGAGTTGTGACTGTGGTGATGTTCGTCTAGAGTTGTGACTGTGGTGATGTTCGTCTAGAGTTGAGACTGTAGTGATGTTCGTCTACAGTTGTGACTGTGGTGATGTTCGTCTATAGTTGTGACTGTGGTGATGTTCGTCTAGAGTTGAGACTGTAGTGATGTTCGTCTAGAGTTGTGACTGTGGTGATGTTCGTCTATAGTTGTGACTGTGGTGATGTTCGTCTAGAGTTGAGACTGTGGTGATGTTCGTCTAGAGTTGTGACTGTAGTGATGTTCGTCTAGAGTTGAGACTGTCGTGATGTTCGTCTAGAGTTGAGACTGTGGTGATGTTCGTCTAGAGTTGTGACTGTAGTGATGTTCGTCTAGAGTTGAGACTGTGGTGAAGTATATCTAGAGTTGAAACTGTAGTGATGTGTGTCTAGAGTTGTGACTGTAGTGATGTGTATCTAGAGTTGAGACTGTGGTGAAGTATATCTAGAGTTGAAACTGTAGTGATGTGTTTCTAGAGTTGTGACTATAGTGATGTTCGTCTAGAGTTGAGACTGTGGTGAAGTTTGTCTAGAGTTGAGACTGTAGTGATGTTCGTCTAGAGTTGTGACTGTGGTGATGTTCGTCTAGAGTTGAGACTGTAGTGATATTCGTCTAGAGTTGTGACTATAGTGATGTTCGTTTAGAGTTGAGACTGTGGTAATGTTCGTCTAGAGTTGAGACTGTAGTGATGTTTGTCTAGAGTTGTGACTATAGTGATGTTCGTCTAGAGTTGAGACTGTAGTGATGTTCGTCTAGAGTTGTGACTGTAGTGATGTGTGTTTAGAGTTGTGACTGTGGTGATGTTCGTCTAGAGTTGTGACTGTGGTGATGTTCGTCTAGAGTTGTGACTGTGGTGATGTTCGTCTAGAGTTGAGACTGTAGTGATGTTCGTCTAGAGTTGTGACTGTGGTGATGTTCGTCTAGAGTTGTGACTGTGGTGATGTTCGTCTAGAGTTGTGACTGTGGTGATGTTCGTCTAGAGTTGTGACTGTGGTGATGTTCGTCTAGAGTTGTGACTGTAGTGATGTTCGTCTAGAGTTGAGACTAAGGTGATGTTCGTCTAGAGTTGTGACTGTGGTGATGTTTGTCTAGAGTTGAGACTGTAGTGATGTTCGTCTAGAGTTGTGACTGTGGTGATGTTCATCTAGAGTTGTGACTGTGGTGATGTTTGTCTAGAGTTGAGACTGTGGTGATGTTCGTCTAGAGTTGTGACTGTGGTGATGTTCGTCTAGAGTTGTGACTGTAGTGATGTTCATCTAGAGTTGAGACTGTGGTGATGTTCGTCTAGAGTTGAGACTGTGGTGATGTTCGTCTAGAGTTGTGACTGTAGTGATGTGTATCTAGAGTTGAGACTGTAGTGATGTGTATCTAGAGTTGTGACTGTAGTGATGTTCATCTAGAGTTGAGACTGTGGTGATGTTCGTCTAGAGTTGTGACTGTGGTGATGTTCGTCTAGAGTTGTGACTGTAGTGATGTGTGTCTAGAGTTGTGACTGTAGTGATGTGTATCTAGAGTTGAGACTGTGGTGATGTATATGTAGAGTTGAAACTGTAGTGATGTGTTTCTAGAGTTGTGACTGTAGTGATGTGTTTCTAGAGTTGTGACTGTGGTGATGTTCGTCTAGAGTTGTGACTGTGGTGATGTTCGTCTAGAGTTGTGACTGTGGTGATGTTCGTCTAGAGTTGAGACTGTAGTGATGTTCGTCTAGAGTTGTGACTGTGGTGATGTTCGTCTAAAGTTGTGACTGTGGTGATGTTTGTCTAGAGTTGAGACTGTGGTGATGTTCGTCTAGAGTTGAGACTGTAGTGATGTTCGTCTAGAGTTGTGACTGTAGTGATGTTCGTCTAGAGTTGAGACTGTGGTGATGTTCGTCTAGAGTTGTGACTGTAGTGATGTTCATCTAGAGTTGTGACTGTGGTGATGTTCGTCTAGAGTTGTGACTGTAGTGATGTTCATCTAGAGTTGAGACTGTGGTGATGTTCGTCTAGAGTTGAGACTGTAGTGATGTTCGTCTAGAGTTGTGACTGTGGTGATGTTCGTCTAGAGATGTGACTGTGGTGATGTTCGTCTAGAGTT
>NC_090177.1:282500-285000 GCF_024679245.1 Pseudorasbora parva
AGGAAACAGACTTTCATTAAATTAGTTATGAAACTTATTATAGCCTATCAATAAGCATGAACTAACAATCAAATATACTGACATTTACAACCCACAGAGCGTTCCCCTAAATAAAAAAATAAAAAGAGTAATTGCGAGTTTATGTTACGACCGCTAGGGGTCGGCCGTGACAAAGAGGAAGCGAGTCTCAATACCAGAGATATCAAAAGGATAGAAGTTTATTTACCATGAGTACAGCGTCAGGGGCAGACACGGCCAAAACAATACACCAAAAACAATCTTCTTTAGAACCTAAATTACCTCACCAAAAATAAAGAATACAAAATACAGCTTAACTTACCGATCTCCCTAAACCATAAACATAAAGAAACTGGCGTCAAAACCCCCTACTTCCCTTAAAGTGGTAATACAATAGAGTTTACAGGGTCTTGGCTAACAAGTCAGAATTCAATAAGAGTAGTCAGGCAGGGGTCAAGATAGAGCGGGTAATCAGATGGCAACAATAAACACACACTCACAACCTCCTAACACACTCACAATCTCTGGCATAACACTCTCAAACCAACGATGACCAAACGAACAGTATAACCATAAAATCACTGGAAGCGAAGAACGAGGAGCATATAGCTCAAAGCCAACGAGGCACAGGCCAAAGGCTGAGTGTTTGGGGCGGTCCTTAAGTACTGGGCAGGTGCTTAGCTGGACCAATCAGTGTTCCCCAACCGGAAAGTGGAAACCACGCCCACCAGAAAGAGACAACGACAGATGAAACAAACAAGACCTAAGGGTTTTAACAGTAACCCAAAGAGAACGTTCGCAGAAAGTTCCCTGCAGGTTATGTTTTAGATCTTATGTTTTATAATGTAGGCGGTGTATGTGTAGGCCTATGTGTCGTTACTGCGCGCCTTCCACAGAAAGCCGCGAACTCGCATAATTTAAACATTAACGGTCATTTTGTTTTTACCGACTGCCTTTATGTTATTTACTGAATAATAAGTCATAATTAATAAACATAAGAGTGTAAATAGTATGGTTTTTGAGAGATTTGACACATAATTGAAGACAAAATTGAAGTTTATTTTCCTCCGTCATGCCCTGATGGAGTTTCGGTTCCTTTGGTCGCCTTTGGCTTGGCTTGCTCAGTTGGGGACACTAACATTATGATCAGAGTTACTCAACTAAATATACAAATAACATTAATGAATTAGGTCTTATTTAATTCTATAAACTATCCAAATCAAACTAGTGATAGTTAATGCATATCTTATTTAATCCACCATATAAAGGTTTATGTGCTTGGATGATTTCTATTGATTAAACAGGTGTAGTGTAGGCTCTGGTTACTGCCGTTAATACTGACCTACTGGAGTAAAGAGGTTCGTGGAGCCTTCTCCAAAAGACAACAGGGAACGTTCTGTTTACGAAAGAAAACCACAGAGAACGTGTGATGTGTGTTCTGGGAACCAAACATTGTTATTTGGGTAATACATAAAGTCCTATTTAATAGCATTATTTAATAACCCTGAGCTGACATGACGTAATGACGTTGGGCCTTTATTAACTAATGTTCACAGAGATTAATAAATACTGTAAACAATAGATTGATCATTGTTCTGAAAGTTAACTCATTAAGCAGCATTATTACAGCGATGCCTTTCAGAAGATACATCTCCCACAAGATAAAATAATCAAAGGCTAATTAGCCGATCATCCCGTTTTTAACGGATCATCATCATTAATGTTTGCAGCTTTTTTGTAATAGTTGTGTATGAACCTGCTTATGATAACCAAATCCCTGGACACGGCGCCACCTGCTGGTGGAATGACTACAAATATTCCATCTTTATCCCTACCCTATCTCTATCCCTATCCCTACCTCATCACGAAGACGGAGTTTATTTTTGTCTAAACTATAAAAATTGCTGGTTATTTTAACCCAATGTAGGGTCAAATATGGACTAACCCAGCCATTGGGTTGTTTTAACCCTGTGGTTGGGTTAAATATTTGCTTAAGACAACCCAATCGCTGGGTTAAAACAACCCAACTGAGCTCTTGAGACTTTTAAAAAGGGCTTCAAACCTTTCCTTTTGGGACAGCTTATGTCTTTTAAATCTATTAGTATTTGCCCATTTTTAAATTATCTTAACTGTAGCACTGAGATTTGTTATTATTATTATTTATTAATTGGTGGGTTAGTCCATATTTGACCCAACACTGGGTTGTTTTTTACCCAGATTATATGTTTAATGTCCATCTGATGAAATACGCCACTGGAGTTTCCCAAACGATGATCTGCTGATCAGGGAAACAAATTAGCATGGGAGGAAAATATATTTTTCAAATATGTTGCGTTCTCACTGCAGCAGTTTATAGAGTTTTATTTTCAAGGTGGACTAAAGTATAAAGAAATATACAGATTAAAATCTTTCCTATCACCAACTTGAGCTAAACTGCACCAATAACACCTCTTAATAGTCCGATTATTATCCTCCGCAGTGG
>NC_090177.1:287500-345000 GCF_024679245.1 Pseudorasbora parva
CCCAATGATGTGTAGTTTAACCCAATGATGTGTAGTTTAACCCAATGATGTGTAGTTTAACCCAATGATGTGTAGTTTAACCCAATGATGTATAGTTTAACCCAAGGATGTATAGTTTAACCCAATGATGTATAGATTAACCCAATGATGTATAGTTTAACCCAATGATGTATAGTTTAACCCAATGATGTATAGTTTAACCCAATGATGTATAGTTTAACCCAAGGATGTATAGTTTAACTCAATGATGCATAGTTTAACCCAATGATGTATAGTTTAACCCAATGATGTATAGTTTAACCCAATGATGTATAGTTTAACCCAAGGATGTATAGTTTAACTCAAGGATTTATAGTTTAACCCAAGGATGTATAGTTTAACCCAATGATGTATAGTTTAACCCAATGATGTGTAGATTTACCCAATGATGTGTAGTTTAACCCAATGATGTGTAGTTTAACCCAATGATGTATAGTTTAACCCAATGATGTATAGTTTAACCCAATGATGTATAGTTTAACCCAATGATGTGTAGTTTAACCCAATGATGTATAGTTTAACCCAATGATGTGTAGTTTAACCCAATGATGTATAGTTTAACCCAATGATGTATAGTTTAACCCAATGATGTGTAGTTTAACCCAATGATGTATAGTTTAACCCAATGATGTATAGTTTAACCCAATGATATATAGATTAACCCAATGATGTATAGTTTAACCCAATGATCTGTAGTTTAACCCAAGGATGTGTAGTTTAACCCAATGATGTATAGATTAACCCAATGATGTATAGTTTAACCCAATGATGTATAGTTTAATCCAATGATGTATAGTATAACCCAATGATGTATAGTTTAACCCAATGATGTATAGATTAACCCAATGATGTAAAGTTTAACCCAATGATGTATAGTTTAACCCAATGATGTATAGTTTAACCCAATGATGTGTAGTTTAACCCAATGATGTATAGTTTAACCCAATGATGTGTAGATTAACCCAATGATGTGTAGATTAACCCAATGATGTATAGTTTAACCTAATGATGTGTAGTTTAACCCAATGATGTATAGTTTAACCCAATGATGTATAGTTTAACCCAATGATGTGTAGTTTAACCCAATGATGTGTAGTTTAACCCAATGATGTATAGTTTAACCCAATGATGTATAGTTTAACCCAATGATGTGTAGTTTAACCCAATGATGTATAGTTTAACCCAATGATGTATAGTTTAACCCAATGATGTATAGATTAACCCAATGATGTATAGTTTAACCCAATGATGTATAGTTTAACCCAATGATGTGTAGTTTAACCCAGTGATGTATAGTTTAACCCAATGATGTATAGTTTAACCCAATGATGTGTAGTTTAACCCAGTGATGTATAGTTTAACCCAATGATGTATAGTTTAACCCAATGATGTGTAGTTTAACCCAATGATGTGTAGTTTAACCCAATGATGTATAGTTTAACCCAATGATGTATAGTTTAACCCAATGATGTATAGTTTAACCCAATGATGTGTAGTTTAATGAAAAGGCTTATATTGGCCTGATCACACACTTGGCTCTTCTATCGTTTCTCATTTACATTCAATAAAAATGAAGAAAATGTTCTAAAAGTGGAAATAAAGTTCCCGAACGAAATGTTTAATAATCATAAAAGCATTTATTGGGTAGGGGTCGGTGTAAGAAGGGCTCTTATTGTCACATTAGGGTGTCATCCATTTAATAAAGATAACAATTTGCACAGTTATTATTGCATCCTGTTAATGTACAACAATACTGAGGTGAATAATATGAATCTGTCCAAATAAAGTATAAACAGCATCTAATCAAACATGGTGTAAATATAATATATCCCTGTTTCGCCGCTACCTTTCAAATCAATAACAAAACCCGTAAAAATCAATAACAGCAACAATTCGAACAATATTTAAAGCATAATTAATGAGAGTTGTTGTATTTTAAATCCAATCTTTTCTTTTGTGAAAGTCATAAAGTTAATCACACTGATGTCTGAATATTCATCATAACATCCGGATCATTCAATTACAAATAATACTGTATTTCTGAAAGATCATACTACTGTTTTTAACCGCACAGTTTCGGTTAACGGTTAGGTAGCGACCACAGAATAGTGAAAAACACTGTAAAAAAGGCAAATTTTGATATTTTGCAGTACAATCGACTGGGATGTTTACGTTATTTCAACTTAAATTATTTTAAACTGACTTACAAAAATGAGTTACGTCTTGTATTACTAATAAAAAAAAAGTTTAACATTTGTTAACTTATTTTGATGAGTTAAAACAATGTAAAAACATATGTTGTCATAACTTATTGAACATATATTTTTTTACAGTGTAGTGTGCTTGTGTTTTAGTGTGCGACTCATACTAATATACTAATATAGTAATACACTAATATACTAATGGTTTGCATAACGGAAATAAATTGTTTATTTCCCCTAATAAATCATTCTGTGTTCCCTTTAGTCTCTACCGACACATGTGGTGAAGTTACGGTAGTGAAACTTTCACACACTTTAGAGTCTCGCTCAAAGATGCTAATCGTGGTTAGCTAGCACAGTTCTGAACCGTTGTACACACACATTAAAACTACATTTACGGAACAACATCCCAAAAAAGTGCTTACTGGCAGAAAAGCGGAGTTTGGTGGTGACGTTACTGAATAACGTTCAGACTTATGGACAGATTTAGCTCAGAATGACGCGCGGATATTTCCTGATTTACAAAGAAAATATAGATTTAAAAAAAAATATATATATATATATATATATATATATATATATATATATATATATATATGAATACTTTATAATACTTTGTAGAAAAATATAAAAAAGATATTTGTAAAAACAACAAATGAAAAAAATTGATAAAATTATTTCAATGCCATTTTCATAAGTTAGGGTTTGGGACAGCCAGCTCCCAGTTGAAAGTACCAATAAATGATATATATATCTTAATTTCTCAAATAAAGACTGGATGTATATTAAGCTAACGGATATTTTAAATATTATTGTGGGATTCAGTAGTTAATACTAATAATAAATGAAATACTTTAAGGCTTTTTAACCCTCTGGTGCTCCTCGTTTAGGGCTGCATTGGTCATCATAAGTGACCCGACACAGAATAATTAAACTTCCTCATCCCAGTAAAACCAATGCAACTTATTTTTCTTCAATAATATTATTTTTCTTTTTCATTTCGTATTTTGTAGATGATTTGATGGTATTTTTTAATATGTATGCAATATTATGGTCTATTTTTGCCTCTGAAAATTATACCATTTTTTTTGTGCAGTATTTCTTTAAAATAGGGACCAAGCCTCCCAAAATACTATTGTAAGGCAGATTAGCGCCTCTTTTGGAGATATTTAAGAAATGATGCAGCCACGGGTGTAATCCACTAGAGGTCTCCACGGAGCGGCTTCTGAATTCCCTCATTCTCTTTTCAACACATTTAATATATTTTTTAGATGGATTAGAATATATGTTTAAAAAATCTCAAAGACTGTGTATTATATATATATTTTTGTTGTTAGAAATAGTGTTTTTTCTTCTGTGAATGTTTTGCAGATTTCTCATTCATTTCCTATGGTGGTCATGTTTGACCGAAGAGCTCAAGTTGGAGTATTTTTAACGTCCACCTAGCATGCTCAAATCATGAATAATCTGTGTGTGTGTGTGTTTACATGCCTAATGCTAGGACAGCCACCACGTTTCATATCACTCCGATGAAGTTTTTTTTTTAAATTTCAAAACTTCAATTAAAAAAAAACTAAATTTAAAAAAAATGCCAAAGAGCACCAGAGGGTTAAATGTATTTCTGGCTGTGGGACAGCAGTTTGCACCACTCCTATAGAATGGTCCGCATATTTATATATATATAGAATAAGAGATATATTGAACGTTCATTTACACATTTAAAACAAACAAACCAAGCATTACTTTGAGTTTACAGAGTGCCTCCAGTAGATCGCAGTCCCTGTTTAATGCCCTAGTTATAGTTCAGATTGAGCTCTCTCAGGTGTGAAGGGTTTGAACTCAGAGCTAAAGTCAGAGCAACACAACCTTCCTCTGTAATATTGCAGTGAGACAACCTGAGGAGACAAAGAGAAATGTGACGAAACATCCCTGGTTTACATAGTAAATAATAAAACTGTAGTGATAATGGTCTTATCAGTACATTAAAGGGTTAGTTCAGCCAAAAATGAAATGTCTGTCATTAACTCCTCTCCCTTATGTCGCTCCACACCCGTAAGACCGACCTTCACACACAGTTTAAGATATTTTATATTTAGTCCGAGAGCGTATGCAAGTGTATGCACACTATACTGTCCATGTCCAGAAAGGGAATAAAAACATCATCACAGTAGTCCATATGAGACATCAGTGGGTTAATTCGAGTCTCTTGAAGCATCCAAAATACATTTGGGTCCAAAAATAACAAAAACTACGACTTTATTCAGCATTGGCTTCTCTTCCGCGTTTGTGTTCAATCCTCAAATAGAGATCCTCAAATAAATGACAGAAGTATCATTTTTGGCTGAACTAACCCTTTTAGTAGTAATGGTCATAACAGGAATATTAGAAATATAGCGGTGCTAAAAAGATGCATAAAAAGAAAAGTATGGATCTTGTTGTTTGTATAAAGTCCAGTTATTTAGCATTTTTCATCAGGCAGATGAAGTTAAAGGGACAGTTTACCCAACTGTGGGAATTCTCTCATTAATTACTCACCCTCGTTACAAACCCAAAAGATTTTCACTCATCTTCCAAACACAATTCGAGATATTTTATTAATGAAGAAAAGTTATTTCTGTCCCTCCATCGACAGCAAATACCACTTCGACACATCAAAAAATTCATAAACAGATCGTAAAACAAATCCAAATGAATTGAGCTGTTTAGTACGAATTTATAAAGAGACACCATTGCTTTTTATGATGAACATATTTAATATAGGCTTTTATTTACATATAAACATTCATCAACTCTCACATCAGTTGTGCTAAGTGGAAGTTCAAGCATTTTCGCTTGATGGACGAGAGCCAATGAGGTTTATTCTCATGTTACGCAGCACGCTTGAGCTTCAGCCTCTTCAGAAAATTTGTACTAAACCGCTTGATTCATATGAATTAGTTTTACAATCTCTTGATGAACTTTTTGACTTGTGAATGTGGTAGTTGCATAGCTGTCAATGGAGAGTGCAGAACTGGCTCAGATCTTATTTAAAGTATCTTCAGTCGTGTTCTGAAGATGAACAAAAGTCTAAGTTTGGGGAAAAAAAGGAAGAGTTTTCATATTTGGGTGCACTAACCCCTACAACTTTAGTCTACAGAAGTTCATCTAAATGCATGACTGTGTCTTGTTTTAATACGATAATGACAAAAATAAACGTTATCACTCACTCTAGTTTCTCCAGTTTACAGCACGGGTCCCGCAGTAGAACAGACAAAAGGTTAACTCCTAAATCCCCTGGTTCGTTGTAGTTCAGATTGAGCTCTCTCAGATGTGATGGGTTTGATCTTAATGCTAAAGCCAGAGCAGCACAACCTCCCTTTCCAATACTGCAGCACTCCAACCTGAGGAAAGACATTTACAGCTGAGCCCTCAAATTATATATATATATAAACCTTCATCCAATGCTAAAGTTAGGGTCTTTCTCCAACATTGTTTATACCTTTTGCTTTAGTGTGTCAGTAGGAATTATCAATTTACATTTACAAACATTCATTTGGCATTAACTATAATCCAGTAATATTTTTGTCAAACTTCTGATCTCACCATCATCAAGTCTGTCTGGGTTTAGAGACATATATAGGAAATATCACTCACTGTAGTTTCTCCAATTTACACTGCTGATCTCCCAGTAGATCATAGAGCTGCTTTACTCCTGAGACCTCTGGTTTATTAGAGTTCAGATTGAGTTCCCTTATGTGTGAGGGATTGGATCTTAGACCTGAAACCAAAGAAGCAAAACCTCTCTCACCAATACTGCAGTCATCAAGCCTGCAAAGAAAAGAATAAAATGCCTCAATACTCAATATGCATATCAACAGAAGTGAGTGACACTATATGAAAACATGTTTAAAAGCCTGATACTCACTCTAGTTTCTCGAGTTCACACTGTGGATCCTTCAGGAGATCAGAGAGCATCTTCACTCCTGAATCTCCAGGTTCATTCCTGCTCAGATTGAGTTCTCTCAGATGTGACAGGTTCGATCTCAGTCCTGAAACCAGGGCAGCGAAACCTTGCTCACCGATACTGCAGTATTCAAGCCTGCAAAGAAAAAGAGGAATTTTCCTCATGCTTAAGCTCAACACAAGATCAAGAAGATCCAGAACTGAAATCTTGCAGAGTGTCTTTTCTCCAGTGCTAAAAGGAATTGCAAATGTTATGACACCAACCGTACACCAGAGTCCTGCACGGGTCCATTTTTGGAGACCCGCCCACGCCAGTACCCGCAAGGTTTAGCACCAGATCCGACCCGTGACCCGTGAAAATATCAAAATTAAATCTGCACCCGCCCAGACCCATTATATTTGGCCCATTACCCGACCTGTGCCCGCGTTAATCGCACACGCTAAAATCATTCCAATTAAAATGTTTTATTTTATTATCTTGCACCTCTCTCACCATCACAACAGCGTCATGAATGGGCTAATGAAACAGGCTAAAGTGCCTTTATAGCAGGGGTCTTCAACTAAAATGACTTGGGGTCCAGTAAATAAACCTTCCTCACTGGCCGAGGTCCGGAAAATGATATACCTAAAAACATGAATTGATGTATTTTTGCCAGATTAAAGAAATTAGTGTAGATTTAAAAAATATATATATTATAAATATATATATATATATATAATATATATTTATTGAACGAAATATAATATGTTCTCATATAGGTAAACGTCTTTTCATATTGTTAAAGCAAACATAGGCAATCATTTACTAAATGTATCTCATTTTGAGGTTGTTCTGTTTAAGTTTCGTTGGTACAAAATATCTAATTCAACCAGTAGCCATGTTTGACAAAAAATATGATGAATGAAAAAATGCCTTTATCTCTAAATCTGCACTGAAAATACATTCAACATTGCTAATAATGTAAATAATTTCAACATTGCTAGCAACTAAAGTGCTTTTTCTGCTGAACTGAGATAAAGAGTAACAATCAATGGACACACACCCTCCTGGATAAAAAACTAAACAGAAATCTCATAACATGATTGTATGTTCATTCACATGTAAAGTCTTTCCCGAACTAAATGTAGGCTATCTTCAGCACTGCTCTCTCTGTGCTCCAAATTGCACTGGTAAAAAAAATCATAAGCAATATTATCCAGAAACACAAACAGGTAAAAATAAAGTGCCACCAGTGTTGGAAAAATGAAAATGTGCAAGAAACATTTCTCTTTATTTCAACTGTTCCTTTAAATCCAGAGAAACATAAATAACCTCAAATAACATTTCAAAAGGCTGAGCTGAGTTGAACTTAAAGACGGAACGGTGTGCAAACTCACCCGTTAACATGGGAGCTGAAATAATAAAAACGGACATGCCACGAGCTGCACGATTTATTCAATTTAAATTATATTTCCCTCAAATCGTCCATGTACATACTGATTTCACCCGTCTATGATTTCACCCTGTGCTACAAGATACACTCATCGTGCAGTTCTTCTGTCAGAAGTCGATTCAAAACTGAGCTCGCGCGTATATAATGTGTGTTTCCGGTGTGAGATCCTGAGACGCGCCGCTGAGCTTCAGTCCGGTGTGTGACCCCTTTACCTATCAACGCAACCGTAGCAACATAGGAAAAAAGGGTTCTGCTGAGCTGCCTGATATAAATGATTATTGATAGATTATTTATTTAGGTATTTATTTATTTTTTAAATCGCATTTGGCATTTATTTATTTCATTAGCCAACGTCAAAAGGCTTTGCCAGTTGGCGACCCCTGCTTTATAGACTCGTTGTCAACAATTTTATATACTCCACCCACCAACTTTACTTTTACTTCATCCATTGCTACTCCTCCAACGCTCGCTCCACCTGGGCTACGAGAGGCATTAACAAATGTCGCAGTGGTGGTGACATGATGGGTCAAATGGCATATCGTCGTTGCGTGTATGTGTAATGGTAATTTGGACATAGAAATTGTAATACAGTATGTTCGAGGGAAGAAGGAGGCGGGAACCGGCGAACATTTAAAAGACTTTAACCAAACAAAACGAAAGTAACGTGGGCAGCCTCTCACGGACAACTGCCACACACACACACATAATAAAACGTAAACACAACTCGAGGTCAAATCCAGGTCTGGTGATCTCTCGTCCTTTATTGGTGTCGCTCGTCCTTCTATGCCTCAAGCTCCCTCATGAGAGGACTCGAGACCGGTGTGGCTCGCAGCTGACACTCATTCGCCATCACGCCCCGGTCTCTCTCTCTCGCTCGCTCATCCACCTCGCCACAGAAATATTGCACATATTTTCCATCCGCGCTACTACCCACCCACACAGAGTTGTCGCCTTTGGCTTGGCTTGCTCAGTTGGGGACACTAAAAATATGATTAAAGTTATTCAACTTATTATACAAATAAAATGTATGAATTAGGTCTTATTTAATTCTATAAACTTAAATACTGATCTGCCAACATTGTTGCTATATGATAAATTAAACTAAGCTGATAACATCACTGTTTTCTCCAGTACGACTGTACAGCGAAAATCTAATTTTGTCGCAATATTATCCTGTTTGACACTGTGAAGCTGCTTTGACACAATCGTGATTGTAAAAGCGCTATATAAATAAAGTTGATAGATTGATTGATTGATTGACAGAGTTAATTATCCGCCCGTACCCCCGCCAATGAAATTTATTAATATCAAAATCCACCCGTTTTAGCCACTTTATGCGGGTACCCGTTAAGTCCCAAAGTCCCGTTAAGGCAAGTCATTGCACTCTGCGTAGCATACATAATTCAGTCATGCAAGGACCAAAAAAGCTGAACATGGGTTAAATCTAATCTTGTACTTAGTTTGTACTTTTACTCTCACTCACAAGGTGTCACAATATAGTATTTATTCAGGACATATGATATAGTATCAGTGATCGACCAATATATCGGATTCCTGATATTTTCCCAGATATTTAAGCATTTTCCCATAATCGTATCGGTTTTGTAATATCTGATTTCCCCATAAATGGCGCCATCTTGATGTCGTTTTGAGAATTGCATACAAGCGCGCCATTAACAGACTGTCTGAGGGGAGATGAGTCAACAACGGTGTTCAAAGGTAAAATAATCTGCATCCCTTAATTAATAAACTTTGTTTAACATAACATTAATGATTAATGTCACAATAAAGACATAACTTCACATGAATGAAAGAAAACAGCCATGAATGAGGGTGTGTTGGAAATAAAAGCACCGAATTTCTTTCTTTCTGTGTGTTTATGCTCAGTCGCATTCAGCCGTTCACTCATCGAGTTGTTGCTCCAGCATATAGGCTAACGTTACCGTAGGCTATGTAAAGAAGACAGACTCGTTTAAAACTCCTTAAATTATATTAACGTCTGCTATATAACATTTATATAATAAACATCTTACTAATTACAGCTCCGTGAAAATGAATTATTAGGCCACCATGAATGAGAGCATGCTGGAAAGCGCTAAACGTATTTCTCTCTCGGCATTGTTTACTCTCTGTCGTGTTCAGCCGTTCCCTCACTGAGTTGCTGCTCCAGCATATAGGCTAGTCACCGTATGTAAACAAGATCGGCATGTTTAAAACTCCTAATTATATTAACGTCTGCTATATAACATTTATATAATAAACATCTTATTAATTACAGCTCAGTGAAAATAAATTATTAGGCCACCATGAATGAGAGCATGTTGGAAAGCGCTGAACTTATTTGTCTCTCGGCGTTGTTTACTCTCTGTCGCGTTCAGCCGCTCTGTTACTGAGTTTAAAACTCCTAATTATATTAATGTCTGCTATATAACATATATATATATATGTATATATATATATATATATATATATATATATATAAATATCTAATTAATTACAGCTCCGTGAAAATTTATTATTAAGCCTATCTCCGCGAGACGTGCAAGTTAAACGCAGAGATGAAAAAGCGCTGTCGTCAGCATTTCATAGATATACACAAACATTAATTTTGATACTGGACTAGATGAGATTGACTGTAAGAAAAATAAACAAACCTGCGAATACATCATAGCTATTACAATTCCAGAGAATATCAATCTTTAGTCTATTAAACACATAAACCTTTTAAAACTGTAGCTTAAAATGAATGCTTATATTTATGATCATAGTTATGGGGATTTGATAGACTCAACTCTCATTTATGTTCTCCATTTGAAAATATTAGACTTTATAAATGTATTTTGCCTGTTGTTAATATGGCTGCATTTATAAACAAAAAGGTGAAACAGCATTCATGTTAAAAAGACTGCACTGTATTAAAAAAATGCTAATTTTGTTAGACTATTTATTGATGTAAATGTCTTTTGTTCTGTATGTAAGGGAGTGCAATGGCAAAAATTACAGTGTTTAAACAGCTCAGTTCAGTTCAGTGCTGTTGCTGTAATTGTAAAAATCAGAAATAACACAATAAATAAATATTGGTTCTATATATTGGGTTATCGGCACATAAACATCCAAATAATTGGTATCAGTTATAAAAAATCAATATCGGTCGATCACTATATAGTATCTTATAAAACCTGCACTCCAAATTCTCAAATATCCTTATCTAATAACCGTGATTAATTAATTTTTTATTGATGCTTTAAAAACTGCTGAAACAGTTTAAGTAGTTATTGAGGGAAAACAAAAATAATTTTGAGGTTTTGGCTTATATCTTGATTTTGGGTCTTTTTAGTGTAAGATTACTTTAATATACTGATAATATTTGAATAGTTTAAATATTTTTTAAGTCATCCGTTTGAGAACCACTGAAATAAACACATCGTGCTGATGTTGGTATGGTACACTGATAATTAAGTACAATAAAATAAAACCACTTACTGTAGTTTCTCCAGTTTACAGTGTGGATCCTTCAGCAGATCAGAGAGAAGCTTCACTCCTAAATCTCCTGGTTCATTATTGTTCAGATTGAGTTCTCTCAGATGTGATGGGTTTGATATCAGTGCTAAAGCCAGAGCAGCGAAACCTTGCTCACCGATACTGCAGTCATACAGCCTACAGAGAAGAAGCACTCAGTGTGCATGTATATGTGTGATAAAGTAAGTTTTAGCTTGTTCAGAAGTAACAAGTGTGTGATAGATAAGAAGTGCTTATCAACAAAACACAAGATTTAAAAGCTCAATGTGTTTTTTAATATTTGAAAATGAAGTAATTAGGACAGCCACAAATATTAGTATTGTAATTTAAAACTTGTAATATACAATAAAATTCATACTTTTTATTTTGGAGTAAAATATTACAGTAGTGTTAGGTTAGGGTTAGTAGATTAAAGGGTTAATTCACCAAAAAGCGAAATGTCTGTCATTAACTCCTCTCCCTAATGTCGCTCAACACCCGTAAGACCTCCGCTCATCTTCACACATAGTTTAAGATATTTTATATTTAGTCCGAGAGCGTATGCAAGTGTATGCACACTATACTGTCCATGTCCAGAAAGGGAATAAAAACATCATCAACAAAACACATCCATAAGTGACATCAGTTGGTTAATTAAAATCTCTTGAAGCATCGAAAATACATTTTGGTCCAAAAATAACAAAAATTACAACTTTATTCAGCATCGTCTTCTCTTCCGGGTTAGTGTTTAATCCTCAAATAAAGATTTAAACGCTTGTGAATCAGTGAATCGATCAATGATTCGGATCGCGTGTCAAACTGATGTCACATATGGACTACTTTGATGATGTTTTTATTGGCTTTCTGGACATGGACAGTATAGTGTCCTTACACTTGCATACGCTCTCGGACTAAATATAAAATATCTTAAACTGTGTGTGAAGATGAGCGGAGGTCTTACGGGTATGGAGCGACATTAGGGGGAGGAGTTAATGACAGACATTTCATTTTTGGGTGAACTAACTCTTTAAGTTGACATGTAGTTGCAAAGTCACTTATAGTCAGTAGAATGTCTGTTGGGAGCATCAAAATATAGTGTTAGCAGATATTAAGCAGACGGCCTACTACGACTACTAGCTGACGTGTAGTTGCAAAGATACTTATATTCAGTAGAGTGGAAATATATCCTTAAATATATCCAAAAATATGGAAAACTAAATATAAATAATATTTAAAATATCACTTACTGTAGTTTTTCCAGATTACAGTGTGGGTCCTTCAGTAGATCAGAGAGAAGCTTCACTGTTGAATATCCTGGTTTGTTCCAGCTCAGATTGAGTTCTTTCAGATGTGACGGGTTTGATATAAGAGATGAAGCCAGAGCAGCACAACCTTCCTCTCCAATGCCGTCATATTCCAACCTGCAAATAAGAGAACAACTGACATTTACTGCTTGACACATATTCTACATTCAATATAGAATGAAGAAAGAAACATTCAAACATATAAGACACGTTCTTTTGATAAAATGATTATCATCACTCACTCTAGTTTCTCCAGTTTACAGTGGGGGTCCTTCAGCAGAACAGACAGAAGTTTCACTCCTAAATCCCCTGGTTCATTGTAGTTCAGATTGAGCTCTCTCAAATGTGACGGGTTTGATAAAAGACCTAAAACCAGAGCAGCACAACCTTCCTCTTCAAGTCTGCAGCACTCCAACCTGAGGAGAGAAAGACAGAGAAAATTTGTTCACACTTGTAGTTTGCTTACATTTAAGCTCTGGTTCTTTTTTACTCTGTAATTTTTAACACTGAACAACAACAGCTAAAACAGTAAAAGTAATTGAAAAATTACACAACTTAAAATTAATTGTTTTACAAGTACTTTTTTTTTAAACTTACTTGACCAGCCTATTCCTGCTCTGCTTTTCAACCATTCTCTCCCCTTTATTTAAAATAATTATAATAATAAAATGCCAGAGTGAACATCCTTACAGAGATGTTTGCAACAATCACATTTTTATCAATTATGTTAAAATTAGCTAATTTTTCCCAATGGTTGGGATTTCCTGATATGAGTAATTACCTATATATATATTTTATAGATGTAATTTTATAATTACAATATTGATTTAATTTCTTTTATATTTATTATAAAAAATTAGCAAAAATGCAAATGACAAACAATGACAAATACTACAAGAATATGAAATAAAAAAAACGGTGCTTTATATTTTAGCTACATTATAGATGTTTTTAACAGTAGCATTCAAAAAAGAAAATAATTACTCAAATGTAAGAAAAACTGCATAGTCTTCACTCCATTAATTAACTATAAACTGATTCATAAATATATTAAAGCTATTCAGTCAATCATTGGGTGATTTTCTATATTCTTTTGTTGTGTGATTAACATTAATAACAGAACATTAGGCTACCGGTCCGGCCCTTAAAGACCTGCATGGACCACATACATTGGAAAACAATGTCTTTTTACAAACTGTTCATGTTCGAGAACTCACATAAAGCTTATAAAATGTGTAAAGGATTCAAAACAGTGGTAGGAATTCCTCCGTTAGTCACACAAATAAAGATCTGCCATAAGGAGATACATTTCCGATGAGTTACCAGAAATGCCAGTTTACACATTTCAAATGTATTTCTTTATGTAATGTTGGCAAGGTTTTGTGTTTTGCATCCCTGAATATGAATCATCACTCACTGTAGTATTTCCAGTTTACAGTGCGGGTCCTTCAGTAGATCAGACAGAAGCTTCACTCCTGAATCTCCTGGTTTGTTCCAGCTCAGATTAAGTTTTCTTATTTGTGAGGGGTTTGATCTCAGACCTGAAAGTAAAGTTGCAAAACGTTCCTCTTCAACACTGCAGTCATCAAGCCTGCAGAAAGAAAAAGAAAAACACCTTATAACAACTACAACTCTTTACAAGAAAGGTTTAATCAATATTACAAGGGGAGATGACTTTTGTTTTCTTTTACTAATTTGGAAAAATGCAATACACAAAAAACAGCGTGATTTCAACCGCATCAAAAACACCCCCAAAAAACTGTTTGTTGTATGTTGTATATAGATACTAACTGTATATTGAAAATATAATGCAGCTTAGACCCCTGCAAACACAATACCATCACAACCCAAGAGCTCTAAGTCCAAGTAGACAAAAAATAGAATATAAAGATGATACTCAACAGTCCTTTTCTGCTTGGTGGTAGGTAGGAAGTGTAAAGTTCTGATGAAAAACCAATGTCCACACAAAAAGAGAAAAGGAATAAGTCCCCTGGATCAGAGTCCCAAAAGAAATAGGGTATCCTTCAGCTGTACAAAAATCTCCAGAGTAGTACAAAATGTATACACTTGACCAGAGATGGCACATATGAAACAGCTGCAAGGTCTACCACACAGAGTCTCTATTCCCCAGAGGTAAGCCTCAAAAACCTTTACTCTGGGCTATGTTAGCCAAAAGATATAAATGCATATAAATCCATATAAATGCATTGATTAGCTGTTTCAGGTGTGTTTGATTGGGGTTGGAGCTAAACTGTGCAGGACAGTGCACCGAGATTGACTGAGGACCGAGATTGGGGACCCCTGCCTTAAACAAAAAGGCACATGTACATATACAATTACCAAGCAAATTGAAGCTTTAATATGCTAGTGTATGTTTAAAATAGTGTTGTTTATGAATGATAGTCAAGGTGTCAGATGCTGATTAACAAACATGTTTATCATATATTTTAGTCTTATTCTTAGTGCACGCTGTAACAATAAAATTAAAATTATGCTCACTGTCCTGCAGAGCTTAGGGCCAACCTTGGTCAAACTGAACTGCCTGTAATATTCTAGTACTCCTGAAGACCTTGATTAGCTGCCATGCTAAGCCTTGCTGTAGATTTCTGGGTAAATAACTATATAATCGCCAGTATTTAGCTTTAACACCAGAGAAAGGTATTTTACTGTGATACGAGGTGAGATTTTGCTGCACTAATAATAAACTACAGTAAATTACTTTCAGTGCACATGAAGGAAAATAACTGTAACATTTACTGTTAAATTACTGGTCTACATTTCCCTGATGCATTATGTCACCGATTTCAAACTGTTTACATCTTCAGTCAGAAAACAAGGATTAATGCATTAACACACACATACGCATGCAAGCATGCATGCGAGCACACAAATACATACACAAGGGCTGAATGTTTTAGCCTAAACAAGCAGGTGTCACCCATTTGGAGTTTTTTTGCCACTTCTACGTGCGGGTTGAGAACTCCAATAGTAGATTTGTAGAATAGTAGAATTACGTTTTCAGACTGAAAAGGAATCGCACAGCTACAAGTAAGTAAACAATTCAAACATTTGTGTTTTTAAAATACATAATGTAAAGTTAGATTGTTTATATGCATGTTTTGAAATAGCTTCCTGATTAGCAAGTTTGTTAGCCTCTCCTCACAACTCCTCACTAAGTAATATCCCTTTGTGTAGAACATTTTTCCTGGAGTAACTGCATTTATCAGCAATTGAACTCTTGCTGATAAACAACTTGTTTTATCATTGCTTTCGTTTTTCTTAGTAAGTCAGGATTTGCCACAATGTACAGATGCAAACTTTCATAACTTTTTTATACAAAACAACACAAATTTATTTTCTAAGAAAACTTCAACCCGAATGTCAGTGGAAAATGATCTACATCTACCAGACACACCAAGGTTCATGATGCTTGGTAAGTATGAACTATTTGATAAATAATTCATGTGTTTTGGTAGTTTTTATGGTGAAATTTCACTAGATAGCCTTCTATATTCATCTAAGTGGATGAAAGTGACACACATTGCATTGATGAGCAGTTGGATTTCTCAGTGGCACTGCATCTGTTTTCGGCGTCTTCTATGATTTTAACATTGAATACCAATAAGAGTCAGCCAGAGCCACATTAGAACTCATTGAAAGGTACATGTGTAATAATGTAACATGAGTTTGCCCCAATTGTGCCCCAAATTTGCCCCCATTTTATTTTTATTTATATTGTTTCGTAGTATGTTTTTTCTGAACTGTTTGATTTGTTACTCCATTTCTGAAATAGCTATTGTCTGATTCACTCAACAGGTTTTTGGTGAGGATTAATCCTGAGGGGACAAAGTGTGCTTCCAAAGCTGGAACTATAGCCGTAAAACTGTCATCTGATAAGAAAGACTGAAAACATAAATCCACAAGCAAATACATTGTTGTAGAGGCTCACTGAATTTGAGTGGAAAACAAGCAACTAACTGAAATCATTTTTTAAAATGTTTTACTTGTACGGATATAAGAAGGTCATTTAATTTGTGTTAACATAAATAACCTGAGGGTCATTAGTGTCTGAGATGTAGATTTGGGTGTTGTATCCAAGTTAAATCATTTTTGGTTGGAGGCAGGATTTGACATGTCTTGAAATTATTTGTGTGTTTTCATATCATGTTTGTTGATATTATTGTTATGAAGGAGCAAATTATTATTATTAGGGGTTCAAGCACGAAGTGCTGAAACCCTATTGTAATTGTACTGATTTTTATTATTATTATTATTATTATTATTAGGGGTTCAAGCACGAAGTGCTGAAACCCTATTGTAATTGTACTGATTTTTATTATTATTATTATTATTATTATTATTATTATTATTATTATTATTATTATTATTCTCCGCTAAAACGCATCGTGCAGACCAAACCGTAAGAGCTGGAAATTTGAAACTTTGTCAGATGGTAGTACTCATGTTGGGGAGACCCTGAGAAGCTATGACCCCAATTGGCCCATAGGTGGCGCTATAGCAATCAATTGCGAGAAAAGGCTCATAACTCCTAAACCGTTTGGTCCACACTCAAGTGTCATATATCATTGGAAAGCTGAGTCCTTGGCGAACAAAATGTATATCTCAGATTTTATTTATAGTATGCAAATTTTTCCGCCATTTTGAATTTTATTGAAAACCTACTTTTGCAAACTAGTCCCTGGTTTTTTGACCGATCGGAACCAAACCAGTGTCAAAATGTTCTCTGGTCTCTGTTTATCAATAGTTATCAAAAAAAAGTTGAAATTTCGATTCATTTATGCTAATTGGCTTCAAAATGGACGTTCAGGGCGGAGTCTATTTTACTAAAAAGGCTATAACTCAAGAAGGAAATGAGATATCGTCACCAAACTTGGTACACATGTATATCGGCTCAATTTGAGGTCACGATAAAAAAATCGCGATGATTGGCCACTTGGTGGCGCTATAATGTGAAAAAAACATGAAAAGGGCTATAACCACGCGACCGCTAGTCCAATTGACCTGAAAATTGGTATGTAGTGTCTTGGTCCAAGGCCCCATGTACGTCTATGAGGACATTGGCGTATCTCAAAAAACATGGCCGCCATCGGCCAATGAAATTTGAGCACCTATTAGATGGGGTTAACAGAGGCCGATCGGAACGAAACTTGATGGGCATGTTTGACTCATGGTCCTAGAGGTCTGTAAGAATTTTGAAAGAAATCGGCCACTAGTTGGCGCTAACGAGTTTTATGGCTCTGAAATCACGTGTTTTTTCACGCATCCACAAAATATGCATATCATATGATAGACCTCCTCATGCTGAACAAATTTGCCTCTGGAACCATTGCTGTCAATCAAATCATTAATTAAATATTCACAATTATGTTAAAAACTTACTTTTGCAAACTAGTCCCTGGTTTTTTGACCGATCGGAACCAAACCAGTGTCAAAATGTTCTCTGGTCTCTGTTTATCAATAGTTATCGAAAAAAAGTTGAAATTTCCATTCATTTTTGCTAATTGGCTTCAAAATGGACGTTCAGGGCGGAGCCTATTTTACTAAAAAGGCTATAACTCAAGAAGGAAATGAGATATCGTCACCAAACTTGGTACACATGTATATCGGCTCAATTTGAGGTCACGATAAAAATATTGCGACGATTGGCCACTTGGTGGCGCTATAATGTGAAAAAAACATGAAAAGGGCTATAACCACGCGATCGCTAGTCCAGTTAACCTGAAAATTGGTATGCAGACATTGGCGTATCTCAAAAAACATGGCCGCCATCGGCCAATGAAATTTGAGCACCTATTAGACAAGGTTAACAGAGGCCGATCGGAACGAAACTTGGTGGGCATGTTTGACTCATGGTCCTAGAGGTCTGTAAGATTTTTGAAAGAAATCGGCCACTAGTTGGCGCTAACTCAAAAGGGAAGCTCAAAAATTCACGAAAATTGTTGGGTATATGTAGCATGACATGCTGATGAAGCATGAAAAGTTTTAAAGAGATCGGACTATAGGTGGCGCTATAACTGTTAAAAAGCTATAAAAACCATGCATTTTTATGGTAAATTGCCTATATTGGCTGTAAATGGACTTTTCCATCTATTATTTCAGTGTTTAAAATCTTGCTAAATAAAACTTAATGTCTTTAATGCCTATGTGCTTAAAAGGCCTTAAACGCTTGAACCCCGCTAAATGCTGCTTGCAGCTTTAATTATTATTATTATTATTATTATTCTCCGCTAAAACGCATCGTGCAGACCAAACCGTAAGAGCTGGAAATTTGAAACTTTGTCAGATGGTAGTACTCATGTTGGGGAGACCCTGAAAAGCTATGACCCCAATTGGCCCATAGGTGGCGCTATAGCAATCAATTGCGAGAAAAGGCTCATAACTCCTAAACCGTTTGGTCCACACTCAAGTGTCATATATCATTGGAAAGCTGAGTCCTTGGCGAACAAAATGTATATCTCAGATTTTATTTCCAGTATGCAAATTTTTCCGCCATTTTGAATTTTATTGAAAACCTACTTTTGCAAACTAGTCCCTGGTTTTTTGACCGATCGGAACCAAACCAGTGTCAAAATGTTCTCTGGTCTCTGATTATCAATAGTTATCAAAAAAAAGTTGAAATTTCGATTCATTTATGCTAATTGGCTTCAAAATGGACGTTCAGGGCGGAGCCTATTTTACTAAAAAGGCTATAACTCAAGAAGGAAATGAGATATCGTCACCAAACTTGGTACACATGTATATCGGTTCAATTTGAGGTCACGATAAAAAAATCGCGATGATTGGCCACTTGGTGGCGCTATAATGCGAAAAAAACATGAAAAGGGCTGTAACCACGCGACCGCTAGTCCGATTGACCTGAAAATTGGTATGCAGTGTCTTGGTCCAAGGCCCCATGTACGTCTATGAGGACATTGGCGTATCTCAAAAAACATGGCCGCCATCGGCCAATGAAATTTGAGCACCTATTAGATGGGGTTAACAGAGGCCGATCGGAACGAAACTTGATGGGCATGTTTGACTCATGGTCCTAGAGGTCTGTAAGAATTTTGAAAGAAATCGGCCACTAGTTGGCGCTAACGAGTTTTATGGCTCTGAAATCACGTGTTTTTTCACGCATCCACAAAATATGCATATCATATGATAGATCTCCTCATGCTGAACAAATTTGCCTCTAAAACCATTGCTGTCAATCAAATCATTAATTAAATATTCACAATTATGTTAAAAACCTACTTTTGCAAACTAGTCCCTGGTTTTTTGACCGATCGGAACCAAACCAGTGTCAAAATGTTCTCTGGTCTCTGTTTATCAATAGTTATCGAAAAAAAGTTGAAATTTCAATTCATTTTTGCTAATTGGCTTCAAAATGGACATTCAGGGCGGAGCCTATTTTACTAAAAAGGCTATAACTCAAGAAGGAAATGAGATATCGTCACCAAACTTGGTACACATGTATATCGACTCAATTTGAGGTCACGATAAAAATATTGCGACGATTGGCCACTTGGTGGCGCTATAATGTGAAAAAAAACATGAAAAGGGCTATAACCACGCGATGGCTAGTCCAATTAACCTGAAAATTGGTATGCAGACATTGGCGTATCTCAAAAAACATGGCCGCCATCGGCCAATGAAATTTGAGCACCTATTAGACAAGGTTAACAGAGGCCGATCGGAACGAAACTTGGTGGGCATGTTTGACTCATGGTCCTAGAGGTCTGTAAGATTTTTGAAAGAAATCGGCCACTAGTTGGCGCTAACTCAAAAGGGAAGCTCAAAAATTCACGAAAATTGTTGGGTATATGTAGCATGACATGCTGATGAAGCATGAAAAGTTTTAAAGAGATCGGACTATAGGTGGCGCTATAACTGTAAAAAAGCTATAAAAACCATGCATTTTTTATGGTAAATTGCCTATATTGGCTGTAAATGGACTTTTCCATCTATTATTTCAGTGTTTAAAATCTTGCTAAATAAAACTTAATGTCTTTAATGCCTATGTGCTTAAAAGGCCTTAAATGCTTGAACCCCGCTAAATGCTGCTTGCAGCTTTAATTAGGGGTTCAAGCACGAAGTGCTGAAACCCTATTGTAATTGTACTGATTTTTAGGGGTTCAAGCACGAAGTGCTGAACACCTATTGTAATTGTACTGATTTTTAGGGGTTCAAGCACGAAGTGCTGAAACCCTATTGTAATTGTACTGATTTTTAGGGGTTCAAGCACGAAGTGCTGAAACCCTATTGTAATTGTACTGATTTTTATTAGGGGTTCAAGCACGAAGTGCTGAAACACTATTGTAATTGTTAGGGTTTTTATTAGGGGTTCAAGCACGAAGTGCTGAAACCCTATTGTAATTGTACTGATTTTTATTATTATTATTCTGCCGTAAAACTCATCGTGCAGACCAAACCGTAAGAGCTAGAGACTTCAAACTTTGTCAATAGGTAGTCCAAAAATCGAGGAGAGGTTATCAAATTATGAGCCAGATTGGCCAATAGGTGGCGCTACAGCAACCAAAACCGCAAAAGGGCTCATAACTCCTAAACCGTTTGGTCCACACTCAAGTGTCTTATATCATTGGAAAACTGAGACCTTGTCAAACAAAACGTATATCTCCGATTTCATTTCCGGTATGCAAATTTTTCCGCCATTTTGAATTTTGTCAAAAACCTACTTTTGCGAACTAGTCCCTGGTTTTTTGACATATTGGAACCAAACTAGTGCCAAAATGTTCTGTCTAGTCTGAATATCAATAATTATCAAAAAAAAGTTGAAATTTTGTCTCATGGACGAAAAGGGGCGTGGAAATGTACATTTAAGGCGGAGCCTTTTTTACTAAAGAGGCTATAACTCAAGAAGGAAATGAGATATCTTCACCAAACTTGGAACACATATGTATGGGCTCATTTTGAGGTCAGCATATAAAAAATGTGAAGATTGACCACTTGGTGGCGCTATAATGTGGAAAAAACCTGAAAATAGCTATAACCACGCAACCTCTAGTCCGATTGACCTGAAAATTGGTAAGCAGTGTCTTGGCCCAAGGTACCATGTATGTGTATGAGGACATTGGTGTATCTCAAAAAACATGGCCGCCATAGACCAATGAATTTTGAGCACCTATTAGACAAGGTTAATGGAGGCTGATCGGAACGAAACTCAGTGGGCATGTTTGACTCATGGTCTTAGAGGTTTGTAAGAATTTTGAAAGATATCGGCCACTAGTTGGCGCTAACAAGTTTTATGGCTCTGAAATCACGTGGTGTTGCACATATCCATGAAATATGAATATCATATCATAGATCTCCTCATGATGAACAACTTTGCCTCTGGAACCATTGCTGTCAATCAAATCATTAATTAAATTTTCGTAATTATGTTAAAAACCTACTTTTGCGAACTAGTCCCTGGTTTTTTACCCAATTGGAACCAAACCAATCTAGGACAATTCTATAGACTCTTTAGGTCAATAATTATTGAAAAAAAGTTTAACTTTTGCATTTAGATGGCTATAACAGGGCCATTTAGAAAAGAGGCGTGGCAAAATACACTCAAAAGCCTATAAATCCTAAGGGGAAACTCAAAACTTCACGAAAATTATTTGGTATATGTGGCATAACATGTTGAAGACACATGCAAAGTTTTATGGAGATCGGAGTATAGGGGGCGCTATAAGTGTTAAAAAGCTTGGAAAACCATGTATTCCCTATGGTGAATTGCCTGTATTGGCTGTAAATGGTATTTTCCATCTCTGTAATCAGGTGGGGTTAAAACAGCCACATAATATGCATATATTATGATAGATCTTCTCATACTGAACAACTTTGCCTCTATAACCAATACTGTCAATCAAATCTTTATTTAAATATTCACAATTATGTAAAAAACCTCGTTTTGCAAACTAGTCCTTGGTTTTTTTGCCTGATCGGAACCAAACCACAGCAGTATGATTCTCTGGACTCTCCTGATCAATAGTTATCAAAAACATGTTGAACTTTACACTTTGGGTAGCTATAACAGGGTCATTTGGAGAATAGGTGTGGTAAAACATGCTCAAAAGCCTATTAATACTGAACGAAAACTCAAAACTTCACAAAAATAGGTGTGTGTGTGTGTGTGTGTGTGTGTGTGTGTGTGTGTGTGTGTGTGTGTGTGTGTGTGTGTGTGTGTGTGTGTGTGTGTGTGTGTGTGTGTGTGTGTGTCTCTGTCTGTCTGTTTGTCATGCTAGCAAACAGCACTTCCAACATGCTACACATGCTAGCAGTGATTAGCTAAGTGTTAATCAGGCAAAGAACATAGTAAGAACTCTATAAACATTATAGTGACCATCTGTGACAGCTAACAACTGCCTAGCAACACCATAACAACCATCAAGAACAACCTAGCAACCACCTAGCAACATGTTTATCATGTTAGCAAAGTAAAATAGTAATTTTGTCATACTATTGATTAATATTGTTCTATAATTCATATTTAGACTTTATAAAGTATATTTATAATATTTATTATTATTATTCTCCGCTAAAACGCATCGTGCAGACCAAACCGTAAGAGCTGGAAATTTGAAACTTTGTCAGATGGTAGTACTCATGTTGGGGAGACCCTGAGAAGCTATGACCCCAATTGGCCCATAGGTGGCGCTATAGCAATCAATTGCGAGAAAAGGCTCATAACTCCTAAACCGTTTGGTCCACACTCAAGTGTCATATATCATTGGAAAGCTGAGTCCTTGGCGAACAAAACGTATATCTCAGATTTTATTTCCAGTATGCAAATTTTTCCGCCATTTTGAATTTTATTGAAAACCTACTTTTGCAAACTAGTCCCTGGTTTTTTGACCGATCGGAACCAAACCAGTGTCAAAATGTTCTCTGGTCTCTGTTTATCAATAGTTATCAAAAAAAAGTTGAAATTTCGATTCATTTATGCTAATTGGCTTCAAAATGGACGTTCAGGGCGGAGCCTATTTTACTAAAAAGGCTATAACTCAAGAAGGAAATGAGATATCGTCACCAAACTTGGTACACATGTATATCGGCTCAATTTGAGGTCACGATAAAAAAATCGCGATGATTGGCCACTTGGTGGCGCTATAATGCGAAAAAAACATGAAAAGGGCTATAACCACGCGACCGCTAGTCCGATTGACCTGAAAATGGGTATGCAGCGTCTTGGTCCAAGGCCCCATGTACGTCTATGAGGACATTGGCGTATCTCAAAAAACATGGCCGCCATCGGCCAATGAAATTTGAGCACCTATTAGATGGGGTTAACAGAGGCCGATCGGAACGAAACTTGATGGGCATGTTTGACTCATGGTCCTAGAGGTCTGTAAGAATTTTGAAAGAAATCGGCCACTAGTTGGCGCTAACGAGTTTTATGGCTCTGAAATCACGTGTTTTTTCACGCATCCACAAAATATGCATATCATATGATAGATCTCCTCATGCTGAACAAATTTGCCTCTGGAACCATTGCTGTCAATCAAATCATTAATTAAATATTCACAATTATGTTAAAAACCTACTTTTGCAAACTAGTCCCTGGTTTTTTGACCGATCGGAACCAAACCAGTGTCAAAATGTTCTCTGGTCTCTGTTTATCAAAAGTTATCGAAAAAAAGTTGAAATTTCAATTCATTTTTGCTAATTGGCTTCAAAATGGACGTTCAGGGCGGAGCCTATTTTACTAAAAAGGCTATAACTCAAGAAGGAAATGATATATCGTCACCAAACTTGGTACACATGTATATCGGCTCAATTTGAGGTCACGATAAAAATATTGCGACGATTGGCCACTTGGTGGCGCTATAATGTGAAAAAAAAAACATGAAAAGGGCTATAACCACGCGATCGCTAGTCCAATTAACCTGAAAATTGGTATGCAGACATTGGCGTATCTCAAAAAATATGGCTGCCATCGGCCAATGAAATTTGAGCACCTAACAGACAAGGTTAACAGAGGCCGATCGGAACAAAACTTGGTGGGCATGTTTGACTCATGGTCCTAGAGGTCTGTAAGATTTTTGAAAGAAATCGGCCACTAGTTGGCGCTAACTCAAAAGGGAAGCTCAAAAATTCACGAAAATTGTTGGGTATATGTAGCATGACATGCTGATGAAGCATGAAAAGTTTTATGGAGATCGGAGTATAGGGGGCGCTATAAGTGTTAAAAAGCTTTGAAAACCATGTATTCCCTATGGTGAATCTCTGTAATCACCTGGGGTTAAAACAGCCACATAATATGCATATATTATGATAGATCTTCTCATACTGAACAACTTTGCCTCTATAACCAATACTGTCAATCAAATCTTTATTTTAATAATCACAATTATGTTAAAAACCTCGTTTTGCAAACTAGTCCTTGGTTTTTCTTGCCTGATCGGAACCAAACCACAGCAGTATGATTCTCTGGACTCTCCTGATCAATAGTTATCAAAAACATGTTGACCTTTACACTTTGGGTAGCTATAAAAGGATCATTTAGAGAATAGCTGTGGTAAAACATGCTAAAAAGCCTATTAATCCTGAACGAAAACTCAAAACTTCACAAAAATAGGTGGTGTGTGTGTGTGTGTGTGTGTCTCTGTCTGTCTGTTTGTCATGCTAGCAAACAGCACTTCCAACATGCTACACATGCTAGCAGTGATTAGCTAAGTGTTAAATCAGGCAAATAACATAGTAAGAACTCTATAAACATTATAGTAACCATCAGTGACAGTTAACAACTGCCTAGCAACACCATAACAACCATCAAGAACAACCTAGCAACCACCTAGCAACATGTTTATCAAGTTAGCAAAGTAAAATAGTTATTTTGTCATACAATTGATTAATATTGTTCTATAATTCATATTTAGATTTTATAAAGTCACTACTATAATATTTATAATCATATTTTGTCAGTTAATCATTTCATTTCACCTGATATCTCTCAAATTCATTCAGTGCTTAAAAACCTTCCATGCAAAAGGCGTCAAATGCTTAAAGACCTTAAATGGCTTGAACCCCGCTAAATGCTGCTCGCAGCTTTAATTATTATTATTATTCTCCCCTAAAACGCATCGTGCAGACCAAACCGTAAGGGCTAGAGACTTGACACTTTGCCACATGGTAGCCCAAAAATCGAGGAGAGCTTATCAAATTATGACCCCGATTGGCCAATAGGGGGCGCTACAGCAATCAAAAGCGCAAAATGGCTCATAACTCCTAAACCGTTTAGTCCACACTCAAGTGCCTTATATCATTGGAAAGCTGAGACCATGGCGAACAAAACGTATATCTCCGATTTTATTTCCGTCTGGAAAAATTTTCCGCCATTTTGAATTTTGTCGAAAAACTACTTTTGCGAACTAGTCCCTGGTTTTTTGACCGATCAGAACCAAACCAGTGCCAAAATGTTTTCTGTAGTCTGAATATCAATATTCATTGAAAAAAAGTTGAAATTTCGATTCACGGAAGATAAGGGGATTCAAAATGGACGCTCAGGGCGGAGCCTATTTTACTAAAAAGACTATAACTCAATAATTAAATGAGATATCTTCACCAAACTTGGTACACATGTGTATAGGCTCAGTTTGAGGTCACGATAAAAAAATCGCGACGATTGGCCACTTGGTGGCGCTATAATGTGAAAAAAACCTGCAAATAGCTATAACCATGCGACTGCTACTCCGATTTATCTGAAAATTGGTATGCAGTGTCTTGGCCCAAGGTAGCATGTATTTCCCTGAGGATATTGGCGTATCTCAAAAAACATGGCCGCCATCGGCCAATGAAGTTTGAGCACCTATTAGACAAGGTTATCGGAGGCGGATCGGAACGAAACTCGGTGGGCATGTTTGACTCATGGTCCTAGAGGTCTGTAAGAATTTTGAAAGAAATCAGCCACTAGTTGGCGCTAACGAGTTTTATGGCTCTGTAATCACGTGGTGTAGCATACATCGGCAAAATATGCATATCATTTGATAGATCTCCTCATGCTGAACAACTTTGCCTCTAGAACCATTGCTGTCAATCAAATCGTTAATTAAATATTTGCAATTATGTTAAAAACCTACTTTTGCGAACTAGTCCCTGGTTTTTTGCCCGACCGGAACAAAACCAGTCTAGGACAATTCTATACACTCTCTAGATAAATATTCATTGAAAAAAAGTTGAACTTTTGCATTTGGATGGCTATATCAGGGCCAATTAGAAAAGAAGCGTGGCAAAATATACTCAAAAGCCTATAAATCCTAAGGGAAAACTCAAAACTTCACGAAAATTGTTGGGTATATGTGGCATACCATGCTGATGAAGCATGCAACGTTTTACAAAGATCGGAGTATAGGTGGCGCTATAACTGTTAAAAAGCTTTAAAAACCATGCATTTCCTATGGTAAATTGCCCATATTGGCTGTAAATGGACTTTTCCATCTATTATTTTAGTGTTTAAAATCTTGCTAAATAAAACTTAATGTCTTTAATGCCTATGTGCTTAAAAGGCCTTAAAGGCTTGAACCCCGCTAAATGCTGCTTGCAGCTTTAATTATTATTATTATTATTCTCCGATAAAACGCGTTATGCAGCCCAAACCGTAAGGGCTAGAGACTTGAAAATTTACCCGAAGGTAGTCCAAAAATCGAGGAGAGGTTATCAAAATATGAGCCCAATCGGCCAATAGGTGGCGCTATAGCGCAAAAAACCAAAAAATTTTACATTTGTGAGCTTTTCTCATAAACCGGTGGTCGTAGACTCGAATGATTTATACTTTTGAAATCCTTGGGCCAAGACGAAAAAACTGTAAGCGGGAATTTTTTTGTTTCGTCTTAAAATGTCCGCCATTTTGGAGTATGTCTGAAACCTATTTTTGAGAACTAGTCCCTGGTTTTTTGACCGATCGGAACCAAACCAGTGTCAAAATGTTCTCTGGTGGCTAATTATCAATAGTTATCAAAAAAAAGTTGAAATTTCGATTCATTTTTGCTAATTGGCTTCAAAATGGACGTTCAGGGCGGAGCCTATTTTGCTAAAAAGGCTATAACTCAAGAAGGAAATGAGATATCGTCACCAAACTTGGTACACATGTGTATCGGCTCAATTTGAGGTCACGATAAAAAAATTGCGACGATTGGCCACTTGGTGGCGCTATAATGTGACAAAAACATGAAAAGGGCTATAACCACGCGACCGCTAGTCCGATTGACTTGAAAATTGGTATGCAGTGTCTTGGTCCAAGGCCCCATGTATGTCTATGAGGACATTGGTGTATCTCAAAAAACATGGCCGCCATCAGCCAATGAATTTTGAGCACCTTTTAGATGGGGTTAACAGAGGTCGATCGGAACGAAACTCATTGGACATGTTTGACTCATGGTCCTAGAGGTCTGTAAGAATTTTGAAAGAAATCGGCCACTAGTTGGCGCTAACCCAAAAGGGAAGCTCAAAAATTCACGAAAATTGTTGGGTATATGTGGCATGACATGCTGATGAATCATGCAAAGTTTTAAAGAGATCGGACTATAGGTGGCGCTATAACTGTTAAAAAGCTTTAAAAACCATGCATTTCCTATGGTAAATTGCCTATATTGGCTGTGAATGGACTTTTCCATCTATTATTTCAGTGTTTAAAATCTTGCTAAATAAAACTTAATGTCTTTAATGCCTATGTGCTTTAAAGGCCTTAAAGGCTTGAACCCCGCTAAATGCTGCTTGCAGCTTTAATTATTATTATTATTCTGCCGTAAAACTCATCGTGCAGACCAAACCGTAAGGGCTAGAGACTTGAAACTTGGCCAATAGGTAGTCCAAAAATCGAGGAGAGGTTATCAAATTATGAGCCAGATTGGCCAATAGGTGGCGCTACAGCAACCAAAAACGCGAAATGGCTCATAACTCTTAAATCGTTCGTCCAAAGGGTCAAGTGTCTTATATCATTGGAAAGCTGAGACCTTGCCGAACAAAACGTATATCTCCGATTTCATTTCCGGTATGCAAATTTTTCCGCCATTTTGAATTTTGTCAAAAACCTACTTTTGCGAACTAGTCCCTGGTTTTTTGACATATCGGAACCAAACCAGTGCCAAAATGTTCTCTCTAGTCTGAATATCAATAATTATCAAAAAAAAGTTGAAATTTTGACTCATGGACGAAAAGGGGCGTGGAAATGTACATTTAAGGCGGAGCCTATTTTACTAAAGAGGCTATAACTCAAGAAGGAAATGAGATATCTTCACCAAACTTGGTACGCATGTGTATGGGCTCATTCTGAGGTCAGGATAAAAAAAATGTGAAGATTGACCACTTGGTGGCGCTATAATGTGGAAAAAACATGAAATTAGCTATAACCACGCGACCGCTAGTCCGATTGACCTGAAAATTGGTATGCCGTGTCTTGGCCCAAGCTACCATGTATGTGTATGAGGACATTGGTGTGTCTCAAAAAACATGGCGGCCATAGACCAATGAATTTTGAGCACCTATTAGACAAGGTTAATGGAGGCCGATCGGAATGAAACTCAGTTGGCATGTTTGACTCATGGTCCTAGAGGTTTGTAAGAATTTTGAAAGAAATCGGCCACTAGTTGGCGCTAACGAGTTTTATGGCTCTGAAATCATGTGGTGTTGCACATATCCATGAAATATGCATATCATATGATAGATCTCCTCATGTTGAACAACTTTGCCTCTAGAACCATTGCTGTCAATAAAATCATTAATTAAATTTTCGTAATTATGTTAAAAACCTACTTTTGCGAACTAGTCCCTGGTTTTTTACCCAATTGGAACCAAACCAGTCTAGGACAATTCTATAGACACTCCAGGTCAATAATTATTGAAAAAAAGTTGAACTTTTGCATTTGGATGGCTATAACAGGGCCATTTAGAAAAGAGGCGTGGCAAAATACACTTAAAAGCCTATAAATCCTAAAGGGAAACTCAAAACTTCACGAAAATTATTGGGTATATGTGGCATAACATGTTGAAGACACATGCAAAGTTTTATGGAGATCGGAGTATAGGGGGCGCTATAAGTGTTAAAAAGCTTTGAAAACCATGTATTCCCTATGGTGAATTGCCTGTATTGGCTGTAAATGGTATTTTCCATCTCGTTAATCAGGTGGGGTTAAAACAGCCACATAATATGCATATATTATGATAGATCTTCTCATACTGAACAACTTTGCCTCTATAACCAATACTGTCAATCAAATCTTTATTTAAATATTCACAATTATGTTAAAAACCTTGTTTTGCAAACTAGTCCTTGGTTTTTCTTGCCTGATCGGAACCAAACCACAGCAGTATGATTCTCTGAACTCTCCTGATCAATAGTTATCAAAAACATGTTGACCTTTACACTTTGGGTAGCTATAACAGGATCATTTAGAGAATAGGTGTGGTAAAACATGCTCAAAAGCCTATTAATCCTGAACGAAAACTCAAAACTTCACAAAAATAGGTGGTGTGTGTGTGTGTGTGTGTGTGTGTGTGTGTGTGTGTGTGTGTGTGTGTGTGTGTGTGTGTGTGTGTGTGTGTGTGTGTGTGCGTGTGTCTGTCTGTTTGTCATTCGAGCAAACAGCACTTCCAACATGCTACACATGCTAGCAGTGATTAGCTAAGTGTTAAATCAGGCAAAGAACATAGTAAGAACTCTATAAACATTATAGTAACCATCTGTGACAGCTAACAACTGCCTAGCAACACCATAACAACCATCAAGAACAACCTAGCAACCACCTAGCAACATGTTTATCATGTTAGCAAAGTAAAATAGTAATTTTGTCATACAATTGATTAATATTGTTCTATAATTCATATTTAGACTTTATAAAGTCACTACTATAATATTTATAATCATATTTTGTCAGTTAATCATTTCATTTTACCTGATATCTCTCAAATTCATTCAGTGCTTAAAAACCTTCCATGCAAAAGGCGTCAAATGCTTAAAGACCTTAAATGGCTTGAACCCCGCTAAATGCTGCTCGCAGCTTTAATTATTATTATTATTATTATTATTCTCCGCTAAAACGCATCGTGCAGACCAAACCGTAAAGCGTGGAACTTTGAAACTTTACCCGAAGGTAGTCCTCAATTTGGGGAGAACCTCAGAAAGTATGACCCCGATTGGCCAATAGGTGGCGCTACAGCGACCAAAAGCGCGAAATGGGTCATAACTCCTAAACCCTTTGGTCCACAATCAAGTGTCTTATATCATTGGAAAGCTGAGTCCTTGTTGAACAAAACGTATATCTCCGATTTCATTTCCGTCATGAAAATTTTTCCGCCATTTTGAATTTTGTTGAAAAACTACTTTTGCGAACTAGTCCCTGGTTTTTTGACCGATTGAAACCAAACCAGTGGCAAAATGTTCTCTGTAGTCTGACTATCAATATTCATTGAGAAAAAGTTGAAATTTCGATTCACGGTTGCTAAGGGGTGGAAAAAGAATGTTGTGGGCGGAGCCTATTTTACTAAAAAGGCTATAACTCAAGAAGGAAATGAGCTATCTTCACCAAACTTGGTAAACATGTGTATGGGCTCATTCTTTGGGCACGATAAAAATATTGCGACGATTGGCCACTTGGTGGCGCTATAATGTGAAAAAAACATGTAAATAGCTATAACCACACGACCGCTAGTCCGATTGACCTGAAAATTGGTATGCAGTGTCTTGGTCCAAGGCACCATGTATTTCTATGAGGACATTGCCGTATCTAAAAAAAACATGGCCGCCATCGGCCAATGAAGTTTGAGCACCTATTAGATGGGGTTAACAGAGGTCGATCGGAACGAAACTCGGTGGGCATGTTTGACTCATGGTCCTAGAGGTCTGTAAGAATTTTTAAAGAAATCGGCCACTAGTTGGCGCTAACTCAAAAGGGAAGCTCAAAAATTCATGAAAATTGTTGGGTATATGTGGCATATAATGCTGATGAAGCATGCAAAGTTTTAAAGAGATTGGACTATAGGTGGCGCTATAACTGTTAAAAAGCTATAAAAACCATGCATTTCCTATGTTAAATTGCCTATATTGACTGTAAATGGACTTTTCCATCTATTATTTTAGTGTTTAAAATCTTGCTAAATAAAACTTAATGACTTTAATGCCTATGTGCTTAAAAGGCCTTAAAGGCTTGAACCCCGCTAAATGCTGCTTGCAGCTTTAATTATTATTATTATTATTATTCTCCGCTAAAACGCATCGTGCAGCCCAAACCGTAAAGCGTGGAACTTTGAAACTTTGTCAGATGGTAGTCCTCAATTTGGGGAGAACCTCAGAAAGTATGACCCCGATTGGCCAATAGGTGGCGCTACAGCAACCAAATGCGCAAAAAGGGTCATAACTCCTAAACCCTTTGGTCCACAATCAAGTGTCTTATATCATTGGAAAGCTGAGTCCTTGGCGAACAAAACGTATATCTCCGATTTCATTTCCGTCATGAAAATTTTTTCGCCATTTTGAATTTTGTCGAAAAACTACTTTTGCGAACTAGTCCCTGGATTTTTGACCGATCGAAACCAAACCAGTGGCAAAATGTTCTCTGTAGTCTGAATATCAATATTCATTGAGAAAAAGTTGAAATTTCGATTCACGGTTGCTAAGGGGTGGAAAAAGAATGTTGTGGGCGGAGCCTATTTTACTAAAAAGGCTATAACTCAAGAAGGAAATGAGATATCTTCACCAAACTTGGTAGACATGTGTATGGGCTCATTCTTTGGTCTCGATAAAAAAATCGCGACGATTGACCACTTGGTGGCGCTATAATGTTAAAAAAAAATGAAAAGGGCTATAACCACGTGACCACTAGTCCGATTGACTTGAAAATTGGTAGGCAGTGTCTTGGTCCAAGGCACCATGTATGTCTATGAGGACATTGGTGTATCTAAAAAAACATGGCCGCCATCGGCCAATGAAGTTTGAGCACCTATTAGATGGGGTTAACAGAGGTCGATCGGAACGAAACTCGGTGGGCATGTTTGACTCATGGTCCTAGAGGTCTGTAAGAATTTTGAAAGAAATCGGCCACTAGTTGGCGCTAACTCAAAAGGGAAGCTCAAAAATTCACGAAAATTGTTGGGTATATGTGGCATAACATGCTGATGAAGCATGCAAAGTTTTAAAGAGATTGGACTATAGGTGGCGCTATAACTGTTAAAAAGCTATAAGAACCATGCATTTCCTATGTTAAATTGCCTATATTGACTGTAAATGGACTTTTCCATCTATTATTTTAGTGTTTAAAATCTTGCTAAATAAAACTTAATGACTTTAATGCCTATGTGCTTAAAAGGCCTTAAAGGCTTGAACCCCGCTAAATGCTGCTTGCAGCTTTAATTATTATTATTATTCTCCGGTAAAACGCATCGTGCAGCCAAAACCGTAAGGGCTGGAGCGTTGAAACTTTGTCAGATGGTAGTCCTCACTCTGGGAAGACCCTCAGAAGGTATGACCCCGATTGGCCAATAGGTGGCGCTACAGCAACCAAAAGCGCGAAATGGCTCATAACTCCTAAACCGTTTAGTCCACACTCAAGTGCCTTATATCATTGGAAAGCTGAGACCATGGCGAACAAAACGTATATCTCCGATTTTATTTCCGTCTGGAAAAATTTTCCGCCATTTTGAATTTTGTCGAAAAACTACTTTTGCGAACTAGTCCCTGGTTTTTTGACCGATCGGAACCAAACCAGTGCCAAAATGTTTTCTGTAGTCTGAATATCAATATTCATTGAAAAAAAGTTGAAATTTCGATTCACGGAAGATAAGGGGATTCAAAATGGACGCTCAGGGCGGAGCCTATATTACTAAAAAAGACTATAACTCAATAATTAAATGAGATATCTTCACCAAACTTGGTACATATGTGTATGGGCTCAATTTGAGGTCACGATAAAAAAATCGCGACGATTGGCCACTTGGTGGTGCTATAATGTGAAAAAAACCTGCAAATAGCTATAACCATGCGACTGCTACTCCGATTTACCTGAAAATTGGTATGCAGTGTCTTGGCCCAAGGTAGCATGTATGTCCCTGAGGATATTGGCGTATCTCAAAAAACATGGCCGCCATCGGCCAATGAAGTTTGAGCACCTATTAGACAAGGTTATCGTGGGCCGATCGGAACGAAACTCGGTGGGCATGTTTGACTCATGGTCCTAGAGGTCTGTAAGAATTTTGAAAGAAATCGGCCACTAGTTGGCGCTAACAAGTTTTATGGCTCTGTAATCATGTGGTGTTGCACACATCGGCAAAATATGCATATCATTTGATAGATCTCCTCATGCTGAACAACTTTGCCTCTAGAACTTTTGCTGTCAATCAAATCATTAATTAAATATTTGCAATTATGTTAAAAACCTACTTTTGCGAACTAGTCCCTGGTTTTTTGCCCAATCAGAACCAAACCAGTCTATGACAATTCTATAGACTCTCTAGATAAATATTCATTGAAAAAAAGTTGAACTTTTGCATTTGGATGGCTATAACAGGGCCAATTAGAAAAGAAGCGTGGCAAAATATACTTAAAAGCCTATAAATCCTAAGGGAAAACTCAAAACTTCACGAAAATTGTTGGGTATATGTGGCATACCATGCTGATGAAGCATGCAACGTTTTACAAAGATCGGAGTATAGGTGGCGCTATAAGTGTTAAAAAGCTTTAAAAACCATGCATTTCCTATGGTAAATTGCCCATATTGGCTGTAAATGGACTTTTCCATCTATTATTTTAGTGGTTAAAATCTTGCTAAATAAAACTTAATGTCTTTAATGCCTATGTGCTTAAAAGGCCTTAAAGGCTTGAACCCCGCTAAATGCTGCTTGCAGCTTTAATTATTATTATTATTATTATTATTATTATTCATTGTTTTTTTGTCATTCTGTTATGTTGGGCAATAGATACACATCTAAGTAATAAAATCAATTTGTGTAAAGATTTAAAAGTCCTTTCTATTTTTTTTTCATTGAAGTAACATGAAATAATGCTTCAGAAGTTTAAGAGTACCACAATGAGTACTGAATTATAAATTATTTAAAAGTTTATGCAGTACAGTAATTAACTGAAACCACTGCTGCCAGTTATCAACTGCAATGCCTGATTTACGGTATAAACTGGCAGCACTGTTGCCAGTTAGTCACTGTATTGGTATAGACACATTAATATACTGCCAACAGTGTTGCCAGTTATTCACTGTAATAGATTCTTTACAGTAACTAGCTGCCAACAGTGTTGCCAGTATTTTACTTATAAAAAACCTGGTAAGGTTTAACAGTGTGGTTCAGCTGTGTTTGATCAGGATTGACTCTACAAGACACTGTGACAACCCGTTTTAAAGCCCAAATTATGTCTGGTGTGGGATATTATGCCATCGTTGATCCAACTCAAACTCTAACTACACAAATTAAAACAAAGAGGTGGATATCACAAATCTAGTCCCAAAAACAAATAAAAATATACAAAGAATGACCTTTGTTGGTTCTAATGATGAAATATCCCT
The DNA here is from genome assembly GCF_024679245.1 of Pseudorasbora parva. Classification (NCBI taxonomy): domain Eukaryota; kingdom Metazoa; phylum Chordata; class Actinopteri; order Cypriniformes; family Gobionidae; genus Pseudorasbora; species Pseudorasbora parva. The sequence goes on from NC_090177.1 coordinate 322,426, forward strand.
CACTGAACAGTATCACTTACTGTAGTTTCTCCAGTTTACAGATTGGATCCTTCAGCAGATCAGAGAGAAGCTTCACTCCTGAATCCCCTGGTTTATTATTGTTCAGATTGAGTTCTCTCAGATGTGATGGGTTTGATATCAGTGCTAAAGCCAGAGCAGCACAACCTTCCTCTCCAATACTGCAGTCATACAACCTACAGAGAAGAAGCACTCAGTGCGCATGTACAGCTTAACACACACACACATTAATTAAGCTGTACTGCTGTTTAAAAAGTGAATGCAATATTTTTGTGTATTTGTCATTAAATAATTTATATATATATATATATATATATATAAAATAGAGATTCATTTAATAATGTAATAAAATATCACTCACTGTAGTTTCTCTAGTTTACAGTGTGGATCTTCCAGTAAAACAGACAAAAGCTTCACTGCTGAATATCCTGGTTTATTAGAGTTCAGATTGAGTTCTCTCAGATGTGACGGGTTAGATATCAGGGCTGGAAACAGAGCAGCACAACCTTCCTCCCGAATATTGCAGTTACACAACCTGCAGAAACATTTGTATTACATTTCTAATTATTTATATTGAGCTAACACACAAAATCAGAACATAACAAAATTCAGAAATTGTAAAAAAAGCTGGATTGAAACACACTTCGCAATAGAGTGCATCAGTGCTGCCCACTTTTTTCAGCGCAGATTTATTTTTCCCATAGGAATTTAAAATAGCCTTCGTTACAAGTATTAAAAGCCATGAACCAAACCAACAAGCTAAGGGGAGAATACAACATTTTATTTGAAGCAAAAGTATTTGAAATACTATCTTGAATACATAATAAAGAGATCTTTCGCTGCGTTTTGCTTGTCTAAACTCTCTGATTAATGCAATTAATTGGTATGCAGCATCATAGGTGATGTAGTTAATGTATCATTCCAACATCATAGATAATTAAGTTTGCAACGGTTTATAAGTTATCATTAACATCAACTTCCTTATAGAGAAAATTAATGAGTTTTTACATCTGGAACCCGATTATTGCACTCTATTTAAAAAAAGGCATCAACATTGATGTGCACTGCCACTTATACTTATACAAAGGATCTTACTTCAATATCTCCAGTTTACATTGAGGCATCTTCAGTCCCGCAGATAAAAGCTGTACTCCTGAAGCCTGGAGGTTGTTGTCACTGAGGTCCAGCTCTTTCAGACGTGAGGAGTTTGAGCTGAGCGCAGAGGCCAGGGTTGAACAGATTTGATCTGTGAGATTACAACCCCTCAAACTGGGAGAGAAAGAACATTTCTGTGCTGTTATCTCAACTATAGCTTTACACTGAGACTAACTTTAACCAGTTCAAATGTCATACTACTTTCTGACCCTCAGACTATTTAAAGCTGGGCTTATAAAAAGTGTTCTAATAAATACATTTGCTAAAAATAATTTTAATTTTACTATTATTATATTAAAATGTACTGCATGTAATGTGGACTAAGATTGCAATTGTGGAGTCATAATTTTAGATTTATGTTACTTTTTTACCTTTTAATGTGTCCTTAGGAAGCAATTATTTATAAAAACTATTTCCTTAAAAAATTTTATAAGGAAAAATAGAAAAATTATTTGCTTGAATTCAAAATTCAAAAATTCAATTCAGTCCAATTTGGAAAACAAATCTTTGATACACCAAGGGAAGAATCTGAATTAACAATTCAATGCCCAAATGTATTTGAACGGATATAAAAAGTTTGACTTAACAATTTGACAATTAAAATACAACAGTAAATATGAATTATATTATATCTAATATACAATGTGTTCATTTTAATACCACTTAATTTCTAAACTATAAATTGCCATGAGACAATAATGATAAAAAAATCTGGAAATTGTTTTATAATTTTTGTACTATTAGAACAATAGAAAATTAGAAAATATCTAAATATCAATGAGATACTAATAAAGTTTTATTCATATTTTGTAAATTTTAAAAACATTTATTTTAGATTATTTTAACTTTTTATCTTTTTGTTGTAGTTTTGTCATTTTATTAGTGTTACAAAAGTAACTCTATTAAGCTGTCACAGTGTTTTCTAGCCTGGGTAAACCCAGACAACTTAGTAAGTAGTCTGGCAAAGCGCTCATTCAAACCCATTTCTAATCCTTCGAAATTGCAGCCAATCAGAAACGTTGCTTAACACGATGACAGCACAGTGATGTGAAGCAGATTTTGTAAATTACAAAGATGGATCATCACTCGTTCGAATCAGCTATCGTGTCAGTTTATAGCAATTGAAACTTTTCCTTTTCGTTAAAACCCGAGCAAAGAACAACACTGGGCTCCAGATGTGGATTACACCGGCTACTGATGAGGAGGATGAGGAGTGTGATTATACACACACACACACACACACACACACACACACACACACACACACACACACACACCCACCTCTGGATCTGGCCTTTCTGTGCTTTTTTCCTCATACTAGACCTGGTAGTCATTTAAAAATTGTAAATATCTGTAAATAAATAACTAGCATAACTATGCTCAAGTCTGGAAATGTTCTAACACACATCTGCAATGACTGAATTTGATTAAAGTTTGTGAGACACAATTTTCCAAAGACTCATCAATATTATTTTATTCTCAAAATATAGCAAATCGCGTTCTAATCGCAATACAAATGCCTTACAACGGGGGGAAAAGCGATCAGAGTTTGATGTTGTCTGTTCCACCGAGTGGTGGCGGACACCAGCTATTATCATATTTCTTTTACAACAATGGCAAAAGTCTTCAGAAGCCATTGCAAAATCTTCCTGGAAATCACAAACAGAGAATTGCTGTCTCTGATGTTTCTCCGTCGCCCTGCATACATCACCGTCGATTGGTGATGCCCCCTTTTGAAATGATTTGTCTATGAAGCCTTGCCAGACCATAACCTGTCCATTTGATCAAGTGTCCGCTAAGTTTACTGTAATTCTTTATTCTAGCAACTAAATACTTTGATATACTCACTCCGCTTTCCTGGAAGCTTTGACCACCGGCAGCAGCCTCAGGAGGCACTCCTCTGATAGATCATATTGCCTCAGTTCAAACTCATCCAGGTCCTCTGTGGAGTTCAGCAGAACGAACACCAGCGCCGACCACTGGGCCGGAGTTAGCTGGACTCCGGCGAGACGATGGCTGCTTGTGCTGCGGCTCAGGTATGTTTGGACCTCCTGGAGCAGGGAATGATCATTCAGCTCATTCAGACAATGAAACAGGTTAATGGACTTCTCCGGGGAAGGATTGTCTCGGATTTTACTCTTGATGTACTCAACCGTCTCCAGCTTGCAACAGGAGCTTCCTCTCGGCGTGAATAACCCCCGCAGGAGAGTCTGATTGGACTCCAGAGAAAGCCCCAGAAGGAAGCGGAGGAAGATATCTAGGTGTCCGTTCTCACTCTGCAAGGCCCTGTCCACTTCGCTCTTCATGAAATCCGTCACTGAGCCCTGATTCTTGTCCTGAGCGAAGGTAAGGAACTTGTACAAAGCGGCGAAAAACTCTTGAACGCTCAGATGCACGAAGCTAAACACCTTCTCCAACTGTAGCCCCAACTCTTCTCTGAATATCTGGGTACAAACTCCAGAGTGCACGGACGCTTCTTGGACATCGATGCCACACAGTTTCAGATCGTCCTCGTAGAAGATCAGGTTCCCCTTTTCCAGTTGTTCAAAAGCCAGTTTCCCAAGCGACAGGATGCTTTTTCTGACCTCCTCAAGATCACATTTCCCACCATACTTCTGGGTCTTCATTTTGGTTTGGACGATCAGCAGGTGTGCAAACATTTGAGTGAGAGTCTTGGGAATCTCCGCACCATCTGCGTCGCCAATCCTCTCCAGAACAGTGGCGGAAATCCAACAGAACACTGGGATGCGGCACATGACGTGCAGGCTCCTCAACGATTGGACATGTGCGATGATCCTACTGGCCAGGCGTGGATCTTTTATCCTTTTCCGAAAGTACTCCACTTTCTGAGGGTCTCTGAACCCTTGGACCTCCGTGATCTGGTCAACACAATCCGGTGGAATCTGATTGGCTGCAGCTGGTCGCGTGGTGATCCAGAGATGAGCAAAAGGAAGCAGGTTTCCTCTAATGAGGTTGGTCAGCAGCACGTCGACCGAAGCCGATTCGTTCACATCCCACAATATCTCATTATTTTGGAAATCCAGAGGAAGACGCCACTCATCCAGACCGTCAAAGATGAAGATTGTTTTGAAGTCGTTAAACTCGATCGGTTTAATTTCTGCGAAAAAAAAGCGGAGAAGCTCCATCAGACTCACTCGTTTCTCCTTCATCAAATTCAGGTCTCGGAAAGGAAGTGGAAATATGAAGTGAACATCCTGATTGGCTTTTCCTTCCACCCAATCTAGGATGAACTTCTGCACAGAAGCGGTTTTTCCAATCCCAGCGACTCCTTTGGTCAGAACCGTCCTGTTGGCCTTGGCTCGTCCAGGTAAGGGTTTGAAGATGTCATTACATCTGATGGGTGTCTCTAGACCAATGGACGACGAGGTCTCGATCTGTCTCACCTCATGCTCATCTCCAGTCCCTGCCTCTGTGATGTAAAGCTCTGTGTAGATATTGTTTAGAAATGTCACTTTTCCTCCATTGGAGACTCCTTCGCTGATTCTCTGAAATTTCTGTTTCAGTCTGGACTTCAACTGTTGCTGACTCACTGAGATCAGCTCTGCAAAATGCAATAAAAACAAGGTTTTTTGTTGAAATTGCTGTAAGTCGACTCTTCAATCAATCAATCAATCAATCAATCAATCAATCATCTTTATTTATATCGCTCTTCTCGAACGGCGATTGTGTCAGAGCAGCTTCAGTGTTAAACAGGACAATACTGCAGCAGAATTAGATTTGGCTGTACAGTCGTTCTGGAGTAAACAGTGATGTTATCAGCTTATTTTAATTTATCAGAGAGAGACAATGTTGGCAGATCAGGATTAGAGTTTATAGAATTAAATAAAACCTCATTCATTAATGTTATTTGTATATTCAGTTGAATAATTTCATCATAATTTTAGTGTCCCCAACTGCCCTTACGAAACAAAAATATTTTGCAATGTATTTGAAAATATCATGCAATATATTCACATATATGGGATTTAATATTTCCAATATATTGCAATATATTGAAAGCGGCAATCATTTGTATATTTTGCAATATATTGCATGAATATATAATATATTTTATAATGCCATCAATATATTATTCCATATATTAAAATATATTTCAAGAAAATATATTGGTAAATATATTTTCCTTTCGTAAGGGTGAGCAAACCCAAATATACAATTCATAGTCTGTTTGATGCTGGCACAAGTAGAAATAAACTTGTTATTGAACTAGAATAAGCAAAGTTATTGCTCACTGAACAAAGCAACATTCTTCATAATAATAATCATCAAAATGAATTGAAAATCTGTGAACAAATTGACTCAAAATTTAAAAAGTTGGTTGACACAAAAAGGAAAATTCTATCAATAAGATATTAGTGTTGAAATCCGATGGCTCAGAAAGGCCTTCATTGACACCAATGTCATTTCCTCTCTCAAGACCCATAAAGGCACTAAAGACGTCGTTACAAAGCCCATCTCACTACAGCGGCTCTACAATCATTGATGAAGAGGCCAGAATAGAGTTAGTGCGCAAAAAACACTAAATAACGACTTATAGAGTGATGGCCGATTTCAGAACAAAGCTTCGAACCGTTATGAGTCAGTGGGCCCTATCTTGCACCCAGCGCAAATGACTTTGTACACCGCCGCATGTGTCATTCCTATTTTGCACCCGCGCAAAGCGCGCTTTTCCCTCCACAGAAGCACGTCGCTAAACTATTGAATGAACTTGCGCTCCCTGGGCGGTTCAGTGCAAAAAAGGAGGCGTGTTCCGGCGCAAACAATCCCTGGAGCTATTTTGCTGTTCCATTAAACAGTTGCGCCACTGACCAGAAAAAACCTAGTCTAAAGTCAGCGGCGCGTTGCGCGTTGTTCATTATGCTATTTTAAGGGCGCATGCTTGACCATAATGTATAGCGTGCACAATGCGCATATTTGCTCATGTAATCTACACAGATGCAACAGTTATTTTTTGGCTAATTGTAGTAATTAAGGATTAGACCTGTTTGCTCAATAGTGGCAAGACATATATGTATATAAGGACATCTGACAAATTGGTTTGTCCGTCAAGAACCAGGAAAAAAAATCGACTGAAAAACTGAAAAAACTGTTTAACCGACGCCTGTTTAACCAACGCTCTTTCGGGTGTGTTTCTCCCATCCCCATACAACACAACTTCTCTGTCTTTCACTGCTCTTAGAAGAACATCAGTCACGTCGGCTGTGAACCGCTCCTGGCGTGCGCCTGGTAAATACGCCATAATAATAGCGACCCATAATGGAACTTGCGCAGCTGCTTTTAAAGGGAATGTTGGATGCCGCTCTGATTGGTTTATTCACATTACGCCCAAACCACACCTATGAATAATGAAGCTACTTCAGACCAACCCATTTCAGATTTGCGCCGGGCGCAAGAGCCATTTATCCCGCCGGGGAAATAACAACAGCGCCGAGACCCGCCCACAAAGTTACTTGCGCTTCGGGCTTTGACACTTGCGTTTCAGATCGTTAAAATAGGGCCCAGTGAATCGATTCATGATTCGGATCGCCAAAGTCTCGTGATTTCAGCAGTTTGACACACGATCCGAATCATGACTCAATTCACTGACTCATAACGGTCAACGAAGGCCTTTCTGAGCCATCGGATTTCAACACTAATATCTTCATCTGTGTGTGAAGATGAGCGGAGGTCTGACGGCTGGCCAACCACAGGAGGAATTAATCACACTATTTACACTACTGGCTGAACTAACCCTTTAAACCCTATTAAGTGTACTGTATCATACTCTATTTGATACGCAAAGGCCTCTAAACCATCAAAACCTTTGAAAAACCTCTCGCACAGAATCTACAACATGCTACAGCACAAAGGTAGTTTCGAATGGGTCTCGTACTGGTCTGTAGCGTGTTAGCGAGGTCTGTCTGGTTCATCTTCCGCAGAACGTGAAGTGACATCTTCAGCACGCCCTCGCTCACTGGGCTCTGACCCTCATCCTCCGCCTCCTCTCTCGCTGAGCATGCTGGGAAATCTGGCCTCAGCAGTCTCTTGAACCTTCTCAGCTCTTTCTTCATCAAAGAAATGTTTGTGTCCTCAAGCTCCTGAAATCAGAAACCACTGCGATTTTGTTGATTTGCCTCAACAAATCAACTCATTACAAGAACCATATGTGAAGATGGCACGCATTTAGTCTTTAATTGCTTGTTAAAGCAACTCAAACACAAAAGATGACGCATTTACATTACATTCAATCAAGGCGCTGAAAACACTGGATCATAAGCTACTCACATGTAATTAAACACAGTGCTGTACTTCACTCTGAAATATGCAGCGCAAACTTTTATTTAATTAAATCGCAGCCTTTGAAATTTCCCAATTGCACTAAAGCCACATCGCAGCCATGCAGTCCTGATGTAAACAGATCCAGGCTAATATTCAGTCAAGAGGCCGATAATTCCTGTAGTATTTGAACAAACACTCACCCCAAAAATGGCATCCAGAGACATCTTATCATATGAGGATTCAGATCCCTCCTGTTTGTTTCTGGAGCTGAACAGGGAAATATTTACTCAAGCATATAATACGTGACAGTAAATACCCTGAGTGTGTCCATTCCTCAGGGACAAGTACATGAGCAACATTAAAGTTTTTGACCAGGTAAAATTAGTGTTTTCTTACAGTACTAATGAGATATTTTAATTAAAGTATATTACAACGTTTTCATTTAGCAACTAAATAATCATATTAACATACTAACGGTCAAAAATAGCATTATATGACCCCTTTAAAGACAGATGAACATGAAAAACAGCATCATAGGTGCTCTTTAAATAGCCAGTAATGTTCTCTGATAATCAACATGCTTCATCCACGAGGCGTTCCTCACCTCCGTTTAGCGGAGCTGACTTTAGGTGGAGGATCCATCGAGGCGTCGGACACACAGCTCTCAGCTGAAGGCGAGACGGGTCTCCTTTAAAACATCCAACAAACAGAAGAGAAGTCATGAGTGCCAATGGCAGGTTTCCAATTGCAAAAACTGAGCAGATGCCATGAGTTCAACGAGTCACTACATCTCATTTGAAGTATTTATGCCGTTATATTATGATTTAGATGATGCTCAAAAAATGCAAACTTTGTTTGCATATTTTGTCTAAAGGTTCAATAAATTTCACTAAATTATCTGACTATTATTTTATATGTCAGGGTCTACAGGGTTAATCAATGCTGATATGAAACGCAATCACAGATGTTGTGTAACTAAAATAATGTTTACTCAGATCCACAGAGAATTGTTTGTGCTTTATATATATATATATATATATATATATATATATATATATATATATATATATATATATTAGGGCTGGGACTTTAACGCGTTAATTAATTACGCAAAAAAAACAATAATTTTAACCACACTTATTTTTGCACCGCGGAACGTTTTTCAATGAATGAGTTTTGACGGAGCGATTATACTGGTGCTCACGAGTCACGACAACAACAAACCGCAGTGAACATGAATAAAGAAGCTGCTGAGACCGCTTCGCTCGGCCCCGTGGATGGGAAATTTTGTTTTAAAAAACAAAAGGATGGAAGCGTCGATAAGGGCACGGTTGTGTGCGAGCGATACAGCAAGGAGTTAGCGTATCACCGCAGAACATCGAGACTCAAATTTGTTTCGAATGGCCTGTATGCCAAAGCTAGCTACTGCTTTGTTTGCTTTTCCGGCATCACCCATTATTCAGATGTTGAATTTCAGCTTGTTTTTAACGTCATAAGTGGTTTGTTAAACATGCTGCATAAACAAGCTTATGTTTATTGCTTGGAAGTTCGGTCCGGTTAGCTCCACGTAACGCTAGGCCGATGTTATTTATCTATATGTCAGTGGCACTAACGTTTTCAGCTCCGAAACTCACAGGATATTCTTATATCACGATGACCTTTTATATATCAAAGGCTGAATGAAAACACATGACCCCTTTCCTCTCCAATAGTCGATGTCAGTCATATTCATACGGCGTTCCTCACCTCCGTTTAGCGGAGCTGAATTTAGGTGGAGGATCCATCGAGGCGTCGGACACACAGCTCCCAGCTGAAGGCGAGACGGGTCTCCTTTAAAACATCCAGAAAAACAGCAGCAGTTTCATACTGTTGCTATTTGTGAGTAAAACATAACTTAACCTCTTACACTCAGGGCCATTTTTTGGGATTTCCGCCTGGATTTGGCCGACCCAAACTGAAAAGCCTCCCATACACACACACACACACACACACACACAGTGGTCTAGGTTCAAAATGTTGGTGTCATTTTACAGGAAACCCTTTAAAGTTACATAAAACACTGCTAAAAGTCATAAACATGTGAGTATATGTTGTCTAAGCTGTAATAACCCCCCCCAAAAAGTAGGCGCTTTTTGATTTTTTTTTTTTACAAATTAATTTGTGAAAGTGTGTAACTCAGGCCCTGTGTGCTCTAGGACCCTGCAGACACTTTGGGCTGTTTCCACTAAATTACAGAAAATAGAGGAAAAAAGAAGTTTGTCAACGGCGACCAAAGGAACCGAAACTCCACAGAGAAGTGTTGGTGTTTTTATCTACTTGACTAGTCTCCATAAGCCTTGTTTAATCATATTTATGGAGTGATAAGCACGAGGCGTTCCTCACCTCCGTTTAGCGGAGCTGACTTTAGGTGGAGGATCCATCGAGGCGTCGGACACACAGCTCTCAGCCGAAGGCGAGACGGGTCTCCTTTAAAACATCCAGAAAAACAGCAGCAGCTTACTTTTACTTTTTGAGTCATTCATCCAGTTTTTAAGTTATGTTTTACTCACAAATAGCAAATTATGGGTAATAAATCATGAAGAACATTCAGTTATTGAAACTTTTTTTTTAATGATTTATAATTATTTCATGTAATTATTTGAAAATGAGCAGCTTATCGACTATCACACGGCAAAAATGCTCTTCTTCCTCAGTATTTCTGTCTTGTTTCCAGTCTAAACATTCTTGAAACAAAAAGTATTTACTAGACAAGCAAAAGTAATTGTCTTGTTTTGGGAAAAATAACTCAAAATGAAGAGAGTTTTTGCTTAAAATAAGATAAATAATCTGCCAATGGGGTGAGATCAATAATCTTAACTCAAACGGAAAACAAGATTATCTTTCTCACCCCATTGGCAGATTATTTATCTTATAAAACACTTAATTTTGAGATTAAGTTAAATTACTTTTGCTTGTCTAGTAAATGTTTCTTAATGTAAGAGTGTTTAGATGCTTGGACTGGAAACGAGACAGGAATACTGAGTAAGAAGAGCGTTGTGCGCAGTGAGCTCTTTGATCACGAGAGGGGCCGAACCAAACCAAAGTAGTTGAATATCAGCCACAGTTTAAAGGGGAAAGAGTGCAAATTAAACCCTGAGTGAAAGAAAAGCTTCTTCGAGTCATGCTGCGATACTACTCTGCGAACAAATCAATTTTACACTGACAATTTTTGTCGTACATTTATAAAACTCAAGACAAACTTTGAAGCTGGCTGGAGAAAGTCGGACCAGAAAGTTTGAAGAAGTTTTTCAGTTTAAAGTTTTGATGGATGGATGGATTAAATAACATGTTCTAGCACATTGTTACCATTAATATTATTTTAGTATCACTGTGATACTATTATAGTTTTTGTTCATATTTTGAATTAGATTTTATTTTTTAATTAATTTTGTTGCATATGTTTTTTTTATATCGCTAAAAGTGTTTAAAATTTCAAAAAGAAAAAAAGATTATTTTTCTCACCCCATTGGCAGATTATTTATCTTATTTTAAGCAAAAACTCTCTTCATTTTGAGTTATTTTCCCCAAAACAAGACAATTACTTTTGCTTGTCTAGTAAATGTTTCTTAATGTAAGAATCTTTAGATGTTTGGACTCGAAACAAGACAAAAATACTGAGGAAGAAGAGCATTTTTTTGCGGTGTAATATACACCATATCTCCAGAAGTGTTGTGCCGCCTCTACACACACCTGAGCTCCCCATTGTTAACCCGTGGGGTTTAATCTGGAGTCGGCCCACCCTCTCTAACAGCTCCAGCTCTTCTGGGAAGGCTTTCCTCAAGGTTTAGGAGTGTGTTTATGGGGATTTTTGCCCATTCTTCTAGAAGCTCATTTGTGAGGTCAGGCACTGATGTTGGATGAGAAGGCCTGGCTCTCAGTCTCCGCTCTAATTCATCCCAAAGCTGTTCTATCGGGTTGAGCTCAGGACTCTGTGCAGGCCAGTCCAGTTCCTCCACACCAAACTCCTCATCCATGTCTTTATGGAGCGACGCTTTGTGCACTGGAGCGCAGTCATGCTGGGACAGGAAGGGGCCGTCCACAAACTGATCCCACAAAGTCGGGAGCATGAAAAGTTCCAAAATGTCTTGGTGAAGCATTAAGAGTTCCTTTCACTGGAACTAAGAGGCCAAGCCCTGAAAAACAACCCCACCCCATAATCCCCCCTCCACCAAACTTTACACTTGGCACAATGCAGTCAGGCGAGTCCCTTTCTCCTGGCGACGGCCAAACCCAGACTCGTCCATGTGATTGTCAGCCTGAAGCGTGATTGGTCGCTCAGAGAACACGTCTCACTGCTCTAGAGTCCAGTGGCGGCTGCTTTACTCCACTGCATCCCACGCTTTGCATTGCTCTTGGTGATGTAAGGCTTGGATGAGCTGCTCGGCCATGGAAACCCATTCCATGAAGCTCTCTCCGCTGTTCTTGAGCTCATCTGAAGGCCACAGAAGGCTGGAGGTCTGGAGCTGTTGACTCTGCAGAAAGTTGGAGACTTCTGTGCACTGTGACCCTCAGCATGCGCTGACCCCGCTCTGGGATTTTCTGTGGCCTAACACTATGATGCTGTTGTTTCCAATTGTGTCACTTGATTTCGCTTGTTGCTTTGCATGATAGACAGCTGGACGGATGTAAGGTGTTAGGTTAGACAGGAGTTCATCTTTCGGAGAGCAGTGTAGTCGGTGTCCAGGACTGATGTGATTGTGTAAATTACATTTGGAAATGAATTAATACCTAAAATTAAGGTTCATGGTAGCCATTCCTGGATTTTGATGAAATGCACACACTTTTCACACCCTAGAAAGTCACACACTCCCGCAGACGACGGAGACCTTTAACATGTTGGTGTAAGATTACATTTTGTGAATTGTAAACAAGTATAAAGTCAGATTCTTACTACTGGTCAATGTGGTGATCTCTCAGTGATGTGATGATTTATGAGTGTGTGTTCTCACCTCTGTCTGGAGTCCATGGTTCCATTTAGACTGCACACACACACACCTGTGGACAAACCAACACACATCAGCTCAGTGCTTTCGCTAACAGTGCCTGACTATAAACGTAACACAGCTGATTGATCTTCTTCTGTATTTTAGGCAGTCCCACAGGTTTGGAAGGACAGGAGCGTGAGTAACTGCTGACTGCGGTACATTTACTTCACGCACCCTGGCTCAGAGTCACCAGCGCTTTACTGGGGTCAGTTGCCCCTGGACATCAGAGTCACCAGCGCTTTACTGGGGTCAGTTGCCCCTGGACATCAGAGTCACCAGCGCTTTACTGGGGTCAGTTGCCCCCGGACATCAGAGTCACCAGCGCTTTACTGGGGTCAGTTGCCCCCGGACATCAGAGTCACCAGCGCTTTACTGGGGTCAGTTGCCCCCGGACATCAGAGTCACCAGCGCTTCACTGGGGTCAGTTGCCCCCGGACATCAGAGTCACCAGCGCTTCACTGGGGTCAGTTGCCCCTGGACATCAGAGTCACCAGCGCTTCACTGGGGTCAGTTGCCCCTGGACATCAGAGTCACCAGCGCTTCACTGGGGTCAGTTGCCCCTGGACATCAGAGTCACCAGCGCTTCACTGGGGTCAGTTGCCCCTGGACATCAGAGTCACCAGCGCTTTACTGGGGTCAGTTGCCCCTGGACATCAGAGTCACCAGCGCTTTACTGGGGTCAGTTGCCCCTGGACATCAGAGTCACCAGCGCTTTACTGGGGTCAGTTGCCCCCGGACATCAGAGTCACCAGCGCTTTACTGGGGTCAGTTGCCCCCGGACATCAGAGTCACCAGCGCTTTACTGGGGTCAGTTGCCCCCGGACATCAGAGTCACCAGCGCTTCACTGGGGTCAGTTGCCCCCGGACATCAGAGTCACCAGCGCTTCACTGGGGTCAGTTGCCCCCGGACATCAGAGTCACCAGCGCTTCACTGGGGTCAGTTGCCCCTGGACATCAGAGTCACCAGCGCTTCACTGGGGTCAGTTGCCCCTGGACATCAGAGTCACCAGCGCTTCACTGGGGTCAGTTGCCCCTGGACATCAGAGTCACCAGCGCTTCACTGGGGTCAGTTGCCCCTGGACATCAGAGTCACCAGCGCTTTACTGGGGTCAGTTGCCCCTGGACATCAGAGTCACCAGCGCTTTACTGGGGTCAGTTGCCCCTGGACATCAGAGTCACCAGCGCTTTACTGGGGTCAGTTGCCCCTGGACATCAGAGTCACCAGCGCTCTACTGGGGTCAGTTGCCCCTGGACATCAGAGTCACCAGCGCTTTACTGGGGTCAGTTGCCCCTGGACATCAGAGTCACCAGCGCTTTACTGGGGTCAGTTGCCCCTGGACATCAGAGTCACCAGCGCTTTACTGGGGTCAGTTGCCCCTGGACATCAGAGTCACCAGCGCTTTACTGGGGTCAGTTGCCCCTGGACATCAGAGTCACCAGCGCTTCACTGGGGTCAGTTGCCCCTGGACATCAGAGTCACCAGTGCTTCACTGGGGTCAGTTGCCCCTGGACATCAGAGTCACCAGCGCTTCACTGGGGTCAGTTGCCCCTGGACATCAGAGTCACCAGCGCTTTACTGGGATCAGTTGCCCCTGGACATCAGAGTCACCAGCGCTTTACTGGGGTCAGTTGCCCCTGGACATCAGAGTCACCAGCGCTTTACTGGGGTCAGTTGCCCCTGGACATCAGAGTCACCAGCGCTTTACTGGGGTCAGTTGCCCCTTGACATCAGAGTCACCAGCGCTTCACTGGGGTCAGTTGCCCCTGGACATCAGAGTCACCAGCGCTTCACTGGGGTCAGTTGCCCCTGGACATCAGAGTCACCAGCGCTTCACTGGGGTCAGTTGCCCCTGGACATCAGAGTCACCAGCGCTTCACTGGGGTCAGTTGCCCCTGGACATCAGAGTCACCAGCGCTTCACTGGGGTCAGTTGCCCCTGGACATCAGAGTCACCAGCGCTTTACTGGGGTCAGTTGCCCCTGGACATCAGAGTCACCAGCGCTTTACTGGGGTCAGTTGCCCCTGGACATCAGAGTCACCAGCGCTTTACTGGGGTCAGTTGCCCCTGGACATCAGAGTCACCAGCGCTTTACTGGGGTCAGTTGCCCCTGGACATCAGAGTCACCAGCGCTTTACTGGGGTCAGTTGCCCCTGGACATCAGAGTCACCAGCGCTTTACTGGGGTCAGTTGCCCCTGGACATCAGAGTCACCAGCGCTTTACTGGGGTCAGTTGCCCCTGGACATCAGAGTCACCAGCGCTTTACTGGGGTCAGTTGCCCCTGGACATCAGAGTCACCAGCGCTTTACTGGGGTCAGTTGCCCCTGGACATCAGAGTCACCAGCGCTTTACTGGGGTCAGTTGCCCCTGGACATCAGAGTCACCAGCGCTTTACTGGGGTCAGTTGCCCCTGGACATCAGAGTCACCAGCGCTTTACTGGGGTCAGTTGCCCCTGGACATCAGAGTCACCAGCGCTTTACTGGGGTCAGTTGCCCCTGGACATCAGAGTCACCAGCGCTTTACTGGGGTCAGTTGCCCCTGGACATCAGAGTCGCCAGCGCTTTACTGGGGTCAGTTGCCCCTGGACATCAGAGTCACCAGCGCTTTACTGGGGTCAGTTGCCCCTGGACATCAGAGTCACCATCGCTTTACTGGGGTCAGTTGCCCCTGGACATCAGAGTCACCATCGCTTTACTGGGGTCAGTTGCCCCTGGACATCAGAGTCACCAGCGCTTTACTGGGGTCAGTTGCCCCTGGACATCAGAGTCACCAGCGCTTTACTGGGGTCAGTTGCCCCTGGACATCAGAGTCACCAGCGCTTTACTGGGGTCAGTTGCCCCTGGACATCAGAGTCACCAGCGCTTTACTGGGGTCAGTTGCCCCTGGACATCAGAGTCACCAGCGCTTTACTGGGGTCAGTTGCCCCTGGACATCAGAGTCACCAGCGCTTTACTGGGGTCAGTTGCCCCTGGACATCAGAGTCACCAGCGCTTTACTGGGGTCAGTTGCCCCTGGACATCCACCTTGCACCTTCTATTACTACTTTTAAAGTAAAATATAGCCAGAGATGGGCATAAATACATGGAAATGTATTTAAAATACAAATGCAAAATACTCTGAGGAAAAATGTATTTAAATACAAATACAGTATTTTGTATTTTGAAAATACACCAAATACATGTGAAATTGGCAATTCAGTGAAGGTATCCATATTAGGCTGTAATCTATCTGGGCCTATTCTGAATGCCAAAAAGCATTTAGATGTGTGCAACTGCTTAGAAACTTTCGTTTTCAATTTGATTTTGAGTTTCCTTTAGCGGCAGTTATAATAACACAAATTACGTCAATAACTCATTCGCCCTCACTTCCACTCCAACATTCCAATTATTCCCGCCCACTAAAAGCTGCACAGATATAGTATGTGCTTACCCCGATAGGCCTATCTATGTAAATGATTTAGAAAAAGTTCCATCGATTCACATTTTATATTATTGCTACGAATCTACGATATGTATTGTCATATGATATCACTCATGCCTAACATGCAGTAACGTTAATACTTCAAACACATTTGACAAGCTACTTTAATCAACAAGTAGAATTGACCATGACATCCTCACCTTATTCCAACAATTTTGTAAAGTTGCCGATCCAAGGCTGGGTTGTACTAGCCTAGAAATCTAGACGCACCCTAGCGGCAGCAAATCTAATCTGCCACGAGTGCCGTCTACACTGTAAACCCTAATGTTGTCTTTACTTAAACAAATAAAGTAAACTTGACTAAATATTAATGATAAGATGATAATAACATCATCATGTATAGGCAGAATTCCTGATCTTGTGCAGAGTCCAATGCTTTGGATGTCAAATATTAATAATACTAGAATCTTCACTATTGTGCTAATATATATATATATTTATTTTATGTGCACAAAATGTTTAGATCTATGGCATTAGTTAGACACATACACACATCACTAATCTGCGTATGAATCTCTACAATGGTGACACAAATCTTTTTACAATGGTGAAAAAATTCTGATAAACAGATCAACTCTGAACATAAAACAAGCTACAAAAACATCAGAACAAAACTGCAAAAGTAACAGCAAATAGTAAGAATTCAAAGAAAATTTGTCACAATTCAGACGCATAATTTATTCATGCCGCAATGCATGTTGGGACCAATGGGGAAGTTTTGATTGGTTGTACCCAGCGTGGTGTACTGAACTGGTGTACCCAGTTTGGTGAACTTAACAATTTAAGTACAGTGAAAGTGAGCACAAGTTAAGTAAACTTAAATGTACAAGTTTTAGAATCACTTTCCTCAAATCATTTAAGTATTCTCAACTTATTAGGGTTTACAGTGTAGCAACTCTCAATACACTTCTGAGCTGTAAAAACCAAACTCTGGTCGGGCCAATCACATCGTGTATAGAGTCGGTGGGCGGGGCTTAACATAATGACGGCCGAGTTGTGTTTGCGTGCTTCTAGTAAACACAGAAACTGGCGAACGGCGGTCTGTCGAATCAGCTTTGGCCGTGACTCTGGAAGACTTGAGTTCAGCTTTTCTCTGAGAAAAGAACGGCACTGAAGTCATTCTGAAGAAGGGAAGATGTGTTCGGGGTTTAGCCGACCGGATACGGCGAATGTTTAATCTGTCAGCTCCGCTTGACGTTGCTCTTGATGGTTGTAGCGCTATCCTATCGCGTGCAGAGGGAGTTTGACAGACAGCCGTTTATCCGCCCCTCAGACTGAGCCGTCAATGGTGAGTTTCCAGACCAAACATCTGGATGAGGCTCCGGCTTGTCAGGCTAGGGTTGTACAGCTGCGGCTCACCTGAATGAATGTTGGGGGGAGGGGCGTGTCTGGTCTGAACTAGTAGATGCATGAATACAGCTCCTGATAAAGAGGTTGCCTGGCTCAAAGTATTTTGAGTATTTTGAAAATACAAAAATACTCATCTTAAATGTATTTAAATACAGATTACATTCGATTTTTTCCAAAGGCTTTAAAATACAAAATAGTATTTTGTATTTCAAATATGTATTTTAAATACATGTATTTGAAATACTGCCCATCCCTGAATATAGCCTATCACCCCTAGCATTTTAATAGTATTATATTTCTGTCTGATTTATGTATTCATTATTTTTCACGTTGTCTTTTTTATTGATTTATTCTATCTTTATTGTTTTAGTCTGGTTGTCTGTAACGCACTTTGGATAGCTTTGCTATGTTGTGCTATATAAATCAAATGTACTTACTTTACTTTACTGTTAAGTGCGTTTCTTTGTGACACAAGTGCAATATTAAGTTTGTGCATTTCCAGTAAATTCGATAATATCCATCATTATTTGTCCCTGTCTTAGTTTTATTTATTTACTCAGATTTAAGGCCCTGAGTCCAGCAAAACATTAATGGGGAACTCATGGTTCTCCGGATTTTAGCCCAGTCCAGCCCTGGTTACTATTAACACATTCATTTTTTATTTTTTATTTTATCGAGATGAAATGAGCAGAAATATGCAGGTATGCTCGTGATACTTACTCGTGATTTCCTATCGTTAGTTTAAGCTGATCACGGACGGTAATATTCTGCTACGGATCCTGACGCGCTGTAGTTTCACTTTCGCTCGTGCGCGGGCTCGTGCGCGGGCTCGTGCACGTGATTGTGGTCGAGTGTGTGATAAATAAACACGTCACACGGATAGAATCATGGCGTCCGCGCGGACGATCACGTCATACGCGTAATAAAATGTCGTCTAGTCATGTCATTATCATTTTTTTTAACTGCACTTAATTTCTTTTGTCTTTTTTTTTTTAAATATTGTTCCACACTTTTGGTACGCATAGAAAATGCAACATACATAAATAAATAAATAATAATAATATATCCGGATGTTCATATATATATATATATATATATATATATATACACACACACACACACACACACACACACACACACACACATCCATGTGGCTGTCCTCCATCCGTGTGGATGTTACTTTGACACGCTCCACCTACCTAAGCATTGCTGAGACCATGTTCAGCCTTTGATGGAAACGGTATTCTGGTGGCGGTGGCTCTTCCAGCAGGATAATGCTCCTGACACAAAGCACAAATGCTTCAGGAATGGTTTGAGGAGCACAACAACCAGTTTGAGGCGTCGACTCGGCCTCCAGATTCCCCAGATCTCAATCCAATCGAGCATCTGTGGGATGAGCCGAACAAACAAGACAGATCCACCTCGCAACTTACAGGACTTAAAGGATCTGCTGCTAACATCTTGGTGCCAGATACCACAGCACACCTTCAGGGGTCTAGAGGAGTCCATCAGAGACGGGTCAGGGGGACCAACACAATATATTATATATATATATATATACACACACACACACACACCCACACACACTCGCCTAAAGGATTATTAGAAACACCTGTTCTATTTCTCATTAACCCCATTATCTAATCAGCCAATCACATGGCAGTTCTTCAGTGCATTTAGGGGTGTGGTCCTGGTCAAGACAATCTCCTGAACTCCAGACTGAATGTCAGAATGGGAAAGAAAGGTGATTTAAGCCGTTTTGAGCGTGGCATGGTTGTTGGTGCCAGACGGGCCGGTCTGAGTATTTCACAATCTGCTCAGTTACTGGGATTTACACACACAACCATTTCTAGGGTTTACAAAGAATGGTGTGAGAAGGGAAGAGCATCCAGTCTGCAGCAGTCCTGTGGGAGAAAATGCCTTGTTGATGCTCGAGGTCAGAGGAGAATGGGCCGACTGATTCAAGCTGATAGAAGAGCAACTTTGACTGAAATAACCACTCGTTACAACCGAGGTATGCAGCAAAGCATTTGTGAAGCCACAACACACACAACCTTGAGGCGGATGGGCTACACCAGCAGAAGACCCCACCGGGTACCACTCATCTCCACTACAAACAGGAAAAAGAGGCGACAGTTTGCACAAGCTCACCAAAATTGGACAGTTGAAGACTGGAGAAATGTTGCCTGGTCTGATGAGTCTCGATTTCTGTTGAGACATTCAGATGGTAGAGTCAGAATTTGGCGTAAACAGAATGAGAACATGGATCCATCATGCCTTGTTCCCACTGTGCAGGCTGGTGGTGGTGGTGTAATGGTGTGGGGGATGTTTTCTTGGCACACTTTAGGCCCTTTAGTGCCAATTGGGCATCGTTTAAATGCCACGGCCTACCTGAGCATTGTTTCTGACCATGTCCATCCCTTTATGACCACCATGTGCCCATCCTCTGATGGCTACTTCCAGCAGGATAATGCACCATGTCACAAAGCTCAATCAACTGCAAGATGCTCTCCTATCAATATGGGCCGACATTTCTAAAGAATGCTTTCAGCAGCTTGTTGATCAATGCCACGGAGAATTAAGGCAGTTCTGGAGGAGAAAGGGTCAAACACAGCATTAGTGTGTGCTCCTAATAATCCTGCAGGGGAGTGGATATATAGTAATATAAAGTACTAAACAAAAAGCATAACTTACTTCTGCAACCTTTATTGCTTTACATTAATTATATTTCAGACATTTGAAGTTATTCTATGTTGTTTCATGTTATAAGACACATTAGTTTTACAGTAACGACGTGCACTGACGAATCGCTCACAATCAAACCAGAAACTCAAACAGTCTGTTTC
Source organism: Pseudorasbora parva (assembly GCF_024679245.1). Taxonomy (NCBI): domain Eukaryota; kingdom Metazoa; phylum Chordata; class Actinopteri; order Cypriniformes; family Gobionidae; genus Pseudorasbora; species Pseudorasbora parva. Next base: position 342,578 of record NC_090177.1, read on the forward strand.
CATCTCTCAATGGGACAATCACAGGTTGCTATGGCGACGACCTCTGCAGTCATAGGCGGGGGTCACACATCTCCTCTTTGACCTTGAGCAGAGGTCGGCATCTTTCCTTCCATTCCCCATCCTCTCCCGTCGTCCAGTCGATCCTCCCAGGAAGGAGTTTGCTGAACGAGTGATGCTTGTTGCCATGGAGACTATCGAGTAGTTGCCGTGGAGATATTGCGAGAAGATCGTCGTCCTGACGGCGAATCTCTGGCTCGAACCGTAGCGGTGTGCTGGACTTGCGTGACTTCTTTTTAGGCACTGTATCAATCGCATCGCAAAGGCCGTTCCGATTGGCTGCGGCTGTAGCTCCTCCCACCGCAGGGTCTTTCTGAAGCCCGGTTGCCGTGGAAACCGGCGGGGTGGGCGGAGCCTGTCTGAGTCGGCGGGCGGGCTGGAGCGCGGCGTGCAGTCGTGGGTTTGGGTTAGCGCTGTGCCGGTTGCGGCTGCGCAGCGAGCTGAACATCATGTTGCAGCCGGCCACCGTGCAGCGGTGCTTTATCTTCAGGTGCACCGCATTAAAGTGGATCTTCAGTGTTCCTTTGTCGTAAAACGTCTTGGCGCAGGCGTCGCAGCTCACGCGACCTTTACTCGTGGAGCCGGCGGCTGGAGGACGGAGACGCTGCTCAACGTGTTCCGGCGCGGGATGAGGATCCGGCGGGAAGAGGAAGGGCGGAGTCTCAAAGTGGCCCCTCCTTTCTCTGGGCGGAGTCTCAAAGTGGGGTGGAGTCTCAGAGTGGGCCCACCCCTCTCTGGGTGGAGTCTCAAAGTGGGGCGGAGTCTCAGAATGGGCCCGCCCCTCTCTGGGTGGAGTCTCGAAGTGGGCCCGCCTCTCTCTGGGCAGAGTCTGCGTGTGGGCCCGCCTCTCTTGGGGCGGGGTCTGAGTGTGGGTCCGCCTCTCTCTGGGCGGAGTCTCGAAGTAATCACGCCTCACTCTGGGCGGAGTCTCGACATGGCCCCTCCTCTCTCTGGCCGGACTCTCAACGTGGCCCCGCCTCTCTCTGTGCATCTCCTCAGCCATGAGTTCCACGATGGGCTTCGTTTCTCCAAAACGGAGAAACTGCCGCAAGGTCACGACCTCGTCCTCCGGGCTCATGCTGACCCAGTGATCCAGGACCTTCCCCATGGAGTCCTGGAGGATTTAAAGGGACAGTTCACACACATTTATATTCTGCCATCATTTACTCACACTCATGTGTGCAATTCTGTTCATTGTTGTTCAATGTGTGTGTGTGTGTGTGTGTGTGTGTGTGTGTGTGTGTGTGTGTGTGTGTGTGTTCACCTGCAGCATGTATCCTCTCACGTAGTCTCGCAGCGTCCAGCCCAGTGTGTGTATGATGTTGAGCACCTGTGTGTGTGTGAGGACGCTGAAGAGCCGGTCCAGCAGGATCTTCATCCGCACAGGAACCGCTTGAGTCCCAAACAGGATCAGACTACTGATGTCAAACACCACCTTAATCTGGACGATCTCCACCTGCCCCGAACACAGGAGAGCCGGCTCACACACCTTCCCCACAGCTGCACACACACACACACATTAGGTTTTTGTGAATTGTGGGGACTCTCCACAGGCGTAATGGTTTTTATACTGTACAAACCATATTTTCTATCCCCTTACACTGCCCCTAAACCTACACACACACACACACACACACACACACACACACACACACACACACACACACACACTTCTCCTGCCCCTAAATCTACCCATCTCACACACACACACACACACACTTCTCCGGCCCCTAAATCTACCCATCACGCCCATCACACACACACACACACACACACACACACACACACACACACACACACACACACACACACACACACACACTTCTCCTGCCCCTAAATCTACCCATCTCACACACACACACACACACACACTTCTCCGGCCCCTAAATCTACCCATCACGCCCATCACACACACACACACACACACACACACACACACACACACACACACACACACACACACACACACACACTTCTCCTGCCCCTAAATCTACCCATCACGCCCATCACACACACACACACTTCTCCGGCCCCTAAATCTGCCCATCACGCCCATCACACACACACACACACACACACACACACACACACACTTCTCCTGCCCCTAAATCTACCCATCTCACACACACACGCAGACACACACACACTTCTTCAGCCCCTAAATCTACCCATTACGCGCATCACACACACACACATACACGTGCACACTCTCACACACTCACACACACTCACACACACACTCTCACACACAAACACTCACACACACACACACACACTAACGCACTCAAACTCACACACACAAACACACACATACCGTGGGCAACCCAGCCATGATCACAGCGATCACATGACCTGATGAGACGCCG
>NC_090177.1:352500-367500 GCF_024679245.1 Pseudorasbora parva
AGCCGAATCGACACCTAGAAACACGAGATTAATATTAATAACGGAGACGGTGTTAATGAACCTGATGGGACGCGCGGCGTGAATTAATGAAGCCTGTTGTGTTTAAGTAACTGGGGACGGCATCAAAGCGACTGCACTCTCGTCTTCATCCGCAAAACTTCACTACCTGCTAACCAATCGGAGGACTCAGGTGACCCTGCCAAAAAAACACACACCCACGAGGAAGAGAAAGAGGAAGAGAAGGAGGAGAAACCCCTCCTTTAATCCTCTCTCCCTCTGATGCCACTTTCTGCTGTCCCACATTGAGATGTGAACGCGTGATCAGACCCGCTCCGTCTCTTTGTGCTCGCTCCAACTGGCACATTGGCGATATAAAGGGGGACACACACACACACACACACACAACACACACACACACACACACGAGAACTCACCGCAATAAAGTCTAACTGCTGATCTTTGTCATAATTAAAAACTCAAATCACTTTCAGAAGTTCCCTGTTTCAAACCTAATGTGGGTCAATCACAGACTAACCCAGCGGTTGGGTCTGCCCATGTTTGAGTGAGTGTTGCTGATAACACTTCAGTGGTTTCTGTGTTCTGGTCCAGAAGCTGGAGATGCTGCTCATGAAAGATCAGCGCATTAACCAGAGAGCGCTGCGAGCTGACCTTTCACATCGCTCTCGAGTCGTCATGCACTGGAGTTAAGTTCCCATAACGTTTGAAGATAAACTGGAATGTTCCCTCACATTTACTCTAATGTTTGCATAACCAAGAAGAAAGAAAATAAGTTTCTGAAGAACATGAAGAATTATCCAAAGGCTGTGAGCGCACATCGTGTAATGCTCAGACCTGCTGACCGGCACTTCTACAGTCACGACTAAAGGGTTAGAGAAATAAAAGAGGTACGTGTTTTAATCAAACGATTTAAGCTCAAACATCATCTCAACATCCAGCAACAAAACCCGGCAGCCGTCGTCAGGCCCAAGCGGACTGGAATTATCCCGACGGATGAGCGAAAGAAACGCTCCAGCATTCATAACGACAGAACGAGCGGCTGAGTGCTCATCACACGCCAGATTAACACGCTGGGGCCACATGATCCTCTTAAAGACAGTGACCAGAGGAGAGACATTACACACACACACGCACACACACACACACACACACACACACACACACACACACACACACACACACACACACACACACACACACACACACACACACACACACACACACACACACACACACACACACACACACACACACACACACACACACACACTGCCCCTAAACCTACCCATCACAGGAAACATTCTGCATTTTTACTTTCTCATAAAAACTCCTCCTGTGTGATTTATAAGCCTTTTGTAAAGTGGGGCCATGGGTAATGTCCTCATATTTCACCCTCTCCTGTAATACCTGTGTCATACCCATGGCATTATACACATTTGGGTCCTCATATGTCACAAAAACATGCCACACACACACACACACACACACACACACACACACACACACACACACACACACACACACACACACACACACACACACACACACTGAATCCAGTGATCAGAGCTGAATGGTCTTCATTACTCCCGTCACAAAGGATCTTTACTGTCACTTTTCTGTTTCTCACACAACTTTCAGAGTTTTTTGGCCACCGTCGGCTCTTGCGAGTTATGGAAAAGCTCAATGAAATAAATGAATAAAGAATGAAAGCTCATCCCAGAGGAAAGATAAGATGGAGGACAGAAGATGCTCCTCAGAGACGGAGAAAAGCTGCTGAACATCCATCCGTCTGATCGTACAAACTGATGCTTCAGCGAAACACACACACTTTCTGAAGTTGCCTCCGGACCATCATTCATGCACACACACACACACACACACACACACTACCGCTGCGCGTGTGTGTGTGGGCATGTTTTTGTGACATATGAGGACCCAAATGTGTGTAATGCCATGGGTATGACACAGGTATTACAGGAGAGGGTGAAATATGAGGACATTACCCATGGCCCCACTTTACAAAAGGCTTATAAATCACACAGGAGGAGGTGTGTGTGTGTGTGTGTGTGTGTGTGTGTGTGTGTGTGTGTGTGTGTGTGTGTGTGTGTGTGTGTGTGTGTGTGTGTGTGTGTGTGTGTGTGAGAGGATTTCTCAGACGAGAGGATTAAACACATCCGTGTCACTGTGACCAAACCAAAGCAAGCTTATATTATAATGATGGTCTTAGACTTGCATTGAGCATCAGATCCTCATGAGAATGATGAGCGAGTTATGATGAAACACACTTTACTATATTCACACAGAGGACGCAACTGAACACACACTCACTGGGATTCATCAGCAGATTAATGCTCTGCTAAACACACTCTTCTCAGTATTCCTGTCTTGTTTCCAGTCCAGACATCTAAAGATTCTTACTTTAAGAAACATTTACTAAACAACTTAAAGTAATTGTCTTGTTTTGGGGAAAATAACTCCAAATGAAGAGAGTTTTTGCTTAAAATAAGATAAATAATCTGCCAATGGGGTGAGAAAAATAATCTTAACTCAAACAGAAAACCAGAGATTAACTTGTGCTCGTCTGGTAAATGTTTCCTGAAGTGAGACTCGTGAGATGTGTTGAGGAACGCGAGACAGAAGCCGCGCGTGAGGAGAGCGTGGTGTGTGCGGTGCGAGCTCTTCCAGACGTTCTGCTGTATATTTAGGCAGTCATAAGGGGGGGGCGGCCCATCTTACCCACAGGTGGAGAAAGCACACGAGTCCGTTTTAAAGCATGTCATATTTATTGCACTTAAATATTGAAAATGGAAAATACACATTTTTCTATATACAAAATCATGCTTTGAAATAAAAAAATGCTAAATATTTAATGTAAGTTTTAAATATAAAAATACCAATAAATGAATTCAATGATTATTGATGTTGCTTTACACCGTCAGTAATGTAGGAGACGGCCCACAGGCGGGACTCCCGCTCTTTTATCTGATGGCCTTTTTAATCCTATATTTGAGCGATCATCATAAATTAGGGATCATTCAAAAGCGTACAAACTCAAAACTCATCCTGGGAAACCCGTGTAGAAATCAGACGCTGCGTTACCATGGCAACGGCGCTCACGTTTCTTCAGCAGGCTCCTCCCCCTAGTGGGCGGGGTCACGCTTCATATTACAAAATAATCTAAACCTGTGCTAATCTCGGCGCACATCCTCAGGAAGGTCTCGAGGCTCTATCTGTGGGGACGGTTGCCTGATGGGAGGGATATTTGGACACGAATTTACAGGAAAATTCATTTAAAAAACAATCACTGGAGTGTGTGTGACCCCGGTGGCCACTGGTGGTACTGCGCCGAAACACACACTCACGGGGACTGCACGCTTTCAGATACCGGCTTCAGATTTATAACTCAACTTGGTTAGACACATGGCTTCGATATTTTAGAGTAATTTTAGATTAAAATGTTTCACTGAAATATATCTTTTATAATGTAAAATATTTAGGTCAGTATTTTTAATTTACAGTTAATTTAATTGAATATAACTTCCAAAACTTTATCATAACGTTCACTTCAGCAATAATCTGCCGAGGGGCGTTAAAGTGTGTTAGTAAGCGTTGAAGATCACACTGAACACCATCGTTATTAAGGGTTATTTAATGATCAAATGATACGTGTGTGTGTGTGTGTGTGTGTGTGTGTGTGTAAACGAGCCTGAGGGACGTTAGCATTCATTAATCAGTGCAGATTTAATAACAGCAGTAAACATCATCAGGATTATGAAGATTACAGTTTCCTGGTCACACACGTCCCACAATGCACCTCTGCTGGCGGCTCACAGGACGACACCTACCACACACACACACACACAGAGAGAGAGACAAATTAAGCACTCGAGTAGACAAAATACAGGAAACCACAGCTAATATTTTCTGATGGATCTGAGCTGAACTGAACTACTGCTGAACACACACTAGGCATGTGCCGATATCAATTTTTCATGTTGCGATTAATTGATGAAGTTTTATCACGATATACGATATTATCACGATATTGAAATAAGTTGCAAAAAAAAGTTGCCATAGCATAACAGCTTTAAGAACTATTTTTGCAAGAACAAAAATAACTGAATGTTTAAATACAATAATGCACCAAAAATATATACAGCTCTGGAAAAATATTAAGAGACGCCTCATTGAGAAATCAATGTTAAGTGGTCTCTTGATATTTTTCAGAGCTGTAAAAGTACAATTTTCAAACAGATTAAAGTGCAAAAGAATTAGGCTATAAAGAACAACAGGTAGGCTAACACATTACAATAAGGTCTCATTAGTTTATGCATTCACTAAGATTGAGCTATAGCTACATTTGGTACAGAAAGTATAATGTTTCTGGTAATGTTAGTTAAGAAATACTGATCATTGTTAGTTTTATCTTAGGTCCATTAAAAAAGTTATTTTGATTTTAATGTTATTAAACAGTAACTAAGAAATTAACATAGAATGATTCATTCTTTCATTCAAGTATTTTTCATTGTCAGTTTGGTAATAATGAATTAACATGTTAACTAATGAAGTCGTATCTCAAAGTTATACTGAACAATAACAGAACGTTCTAATCATTAGGGTATGTTGTAGTCCAGATTAAAACATAAAAATGTTTAAGTTTGAGAATAAATAGCCTATGAAGTCTTTAAGTATTAAGTATTTGGTGCTGTGATGAACAACATTGAGATTACAGAAACGAATGGATGTTTTAAAAACTACACGCGTTTTGTTTGTTTGCTGGTTTCCGGGGTAACCGCAGCATTCTGCAGTTCATCAGCGCCCTCTGCTGTCACTGAGCGGCACTTCAGCAGCGCGTCTCCTTCACCGGTTCATCAGCGCCCTCTGCTGTCACTGAGCGGCACTTCAGCAGCGCGTCTCCTTCACCGGTTCATCAGCGCCCTCTGCTGTCACTGAGCGGCACTTCAGCAGCGCGTCTCCTTCACCGGTTCATCAGCGCCCTCTGCTGTCACTGAGCGGCACTTCAGCAGCGCGTCTCCTTCACCGGTTCATCAGCGCCCTCTGCTGTCACTGAGAGGCACTTCAGCAGCGCGTCTCCTTCACCGGTTCATCAGCGCCCTCTGCTGTCACTGAGCGGCACTTCAGCAGCGCGTCTCCTTCACCGGTTCATCAGCGCCCTCTGCTGTCACTGAGCGGCACTTCAGCAGCGCGTCTCCTTCACCGGTTCATCAGCTCCCTCTGCTGTCACTGAGCGGCACTTCAGCAGCGCATCTCCTTCACCGGTTCATCAGCGCCCTCTGCTGTCACTGAGCTGCGGCACTTCAGCAGCGCGTCTCCTTCACCGGTTCATCAGCGCCCTCTGCTGTCACTGAGCGGCACTTCAGCAGCGCGTCTCCTTCACCGGTTCATCAGCGCCCTCTGCTGTCACTGAGCGGCACTTCAGCAGCGCGTCTCCTTCACACGTTCATCAGCGCCCTCTGCTGTCACTGAGCGGCACTTCAGCAGCGCGTCTCCTTCACCGGTTCATCAGCGCCCTCTGCTGTCACTGAGCGGCACTTCAGCAGCGCGTCTCCTTCACCGGTTCATCAGCGCCCTCTGCTGTCACTGAGCGGCACTTCAGCAGCGCGTCTCCTTCACCCGTTCATCAGCGCCCTCTGCTGTCACTGAGCGGCACTTCAGCAGCGCGTCTCCTTCACCGGTTCATCAGCGCCCTCTGCTGTCACTGAGCAGCACTTCAGCAGCGCGTCTCCTTCACCGGTTCATCAGCGCCCTCTGCTGTCACTGAGCGGCACTTCAGCAGCGCGTCTCCTTCACCGGTTCATCAGCGCCCTCTGCTGTCACTGAGCAGCGGCACTTCAGCAGCGCGTCTCCTTCACCGGTTCATCAGCGCCCTCTGCTGTCACTGAGCGGCACTTCAGCAGCGCGTCTCCTTCACCGGTTCATCAGCTCCCTCTGCTGTCACTGAGCGGCACTTCAGCAGCGCGTCTCCTTCACCGGTTCATCAGCTCCCTCTGCTGTCACTGAGCGGCACTTCAGCAGCGCGTCTCCTTCACCGGTTCATCAGCGCCCTCTGCTGTCACTGAGCGGCACTTCAGCAGCGCGTCTCCTTCACCCGTTCATCAGCGCCCTCTGCGGTCACTGAGCGGCACTTCAGCAGCGCGTCTCCTTCACCGGTTCATCAGCGCCCTCTGCTGTCACTGAGCGGCACTTCAGCAGCGCGTCTCCTTCACCGGTTCATCAGCGCCCTCTGCTGTCACTGAGCGGCACTTCAGCAGCGCGTCTCCTTCACCGGTTCATCAGCGCCCTCTGCTGTCACTGAGCGGCACTTCAGCAGCGCGTCTCCTTCACCGGTTCATCAGCGCCCTCTGCTGTCACTGAGCGGCACTTCAGCAGCGCGTCTCCTTCACCGGTTCATCAGCGCCCTCTGCTGTCACTGAGCGGCACTTCAGCAGCGCGTCTCCTTCACCGGTTCATCAGCGCCCTCTGCTGTCACTGAGCGGCACTTCAGCAGCGCGTCTCCTTCACACGTTCATCAGCGCCCTCTGCTGTCACTGAGCGGCACTTCAGCAGCGCGTCTCCTTCACACGTTCATCAGCGCCCTCTGCTGTCACTGAGCGGCAGCAGCGCGTCTCCTTCACCGGTTCATCAGCGCCCTCTGCTGTCACTGAGCGGCACTTCAGCAGCGCGTCTCCTTCACCGGTTCATCAGCGCCCTCTGCTGTCACTGAGCGGCACTTCAGCAGCGCGTCTCCTTCACCGGTTCATCAGCGCCCTCTGCTGTCACTGAGCGGCACTTCAGCAGCGCGTCTCCTTCACCCGTTCATCAGCGCCCTCTGCTGTCACTGAGCGGCACATCAGCAGCGCGTCTCCTTCACACGTTCATCAGCGCCCTCTGCTGTCACTGAGCGGCACTTCAGCAGCGCGTCTCCTTCACACGTTCATCAGCGCCCTCTGCTGTCACTGAGCGGCACTTCAGCAGCGCGTCTCCTTCACCGGTTCATCAGCGCCCTCTGCTGTCACTGAGCGGCACTTCAGCAGCGCGTCTCCTTCACCGGTTCATCAGCGCCCTCTGCTGTCACTGAGCGGCACTTCAGCAGCGCGTCTCCTTCACCGGTTCATCAGCGCCCTCTGCTGTCACTGAGCGGCACTTCAGCAGCGCGTCTCCTTCACCGGTTCATCAGCGCCCTCTGCTGTCACTGAGCGGCACTTCAGCAGCGCGTCTCCTTCACCGGTTCATCAGCGCCCTCTGCTGTCACTGAGCGGCACTTCAGCAGCGCGTCTCCTTCACCGGTTCATCAGCGCCCTCTGCTGTCACTGAGCGGCACTTCAGCAGCGCGTCTCCTTCACCGGTTCATCAGCGCCCTCTGCTGTCACTGAGCGGCACTTCAGCAGCGCGTCTCCTTCACCGGTTCATCAGCGCCCTCTGCTGTCACTGAGCGGCACTTCAGCAGCGCGTCTCCTTCACCGGTTCATCAGCGCCCTCTGCTGTCACTGAGCGGCACTTCAGCAGCGCGTCTCCTTCACCGGTTCATCAGCGCCCTCTGCTGTCACTGAGCGGCACTTCAGCAGCGCGTCTCCTTCACCGGTTCATCAGCGCCCTCTGCTGTCACTGAGCGGCACTTCAGCAGCGCGTCTCCTTCACCGGTTCATCAGCGCCCTCTGCTGTCACTGAGCGGCACATCAGCAGCGCGTCTCCTTCACCGGTTCATCAGCGCCCTCTGCTGTCACTGAGCGGCACTTCAGCAGCGCGTCTCCTTCACCGGTTCATCAGCGCCCTCTGCTGTCACTGAGCGGCACTTCAGCAGCGCGTCTCCTTCACCGGTTCATCAGCGCCCTCTGCTGTCACTGAGCGGCACATCAGCAGCGCGTCTCCTTCACCGGTTCATCAGCGCCCTCTGCTGTCACTGAGCGGCACTTCAGCAGCGCGTCTCCTTCACCGGTTCATCAGCGCCCTCTGCTGTCACTGAGCGGCACTTCAGCAGCGCGTCTCCTTCACCGGTTCATCAGCGCCCTCTGCTGTCACTGAGCGGCACATCAGCAGCGCGTCTCCTTCACCGGTTCATCAGCGCCCTCTGCTGTCACTGAGCGGCACTTCAGCAGCGCGTCTCCTTCACCGGTTCATCAGCGCCCTCTGCTGTCACTGAGCGGCACTTCAGCAGCGCGTCTCCTTCACCGGTTCATCAGCGCCCTCTGCTGTCACTGAGCGGCACTTCAGCAGCGCGTCTCCTTCACCCGTTCATCAGCGCCCTCTGCGGTCACTGAGCGGCACTTCAGCAGCGCGTCTCCTTCACCGGTTCATCAGCGCCCTCTGCTGTCACTGAGCGGCACTTCAGCAGCGCGTCTCCTTCACCGGTTCATCAGCGCCCTCTGCTGTCACTGAGCGGCACTTCAGCAGCGCGTCTCCTTCACCGGTTCATCAGCGCCCTCTGCTGTCACTGAGCGGCACTTCAGCAGCGCGTCTCCTTCACCGGTTCATCAGCGCCCTCTGCTGTCACTGAGCGGCACTTCAGCAGCGCGTCTCCTTCACCGGTTCATCAGCGCCCTCTGCTGTCACTGAGCGGCACTTCAGCAGCGCGTCTCCTTCACACGTTCATCAGCGCCCTCTGCTGTCACTGAGCGGCACTTCAGCAGCGCGTCTCCTTCACACGTTCATCAGCGCCCTCTGCTGTCACTGAGCGGCAGCAGCGCGTCTCCTTCACCGGTTCATCAGCGCCCTCTGCTGTCACTGAGCGGCACTTCAGCAGCGCGTCTCCTTCACCGGTTCATCAGCGCCCTCTGCTGTCACTGAGCGGCACTTCAGCAGCGCGTCTCCTTCACCGGTTCATCAGCGCCCTCTGCTGTCACTGAGCGGCACTTCAGCAGCGCGTCTCCTTCACCCGTTCATCAGCGCCCTCTGCTGTCACTGAGCGGCACATCAGCAGCGCGTCTCCTTCACACGTTCATCAGCGCCCTCTGCTGTCACTGAGCGGCACTTCAGCAGCGCGTCTCCTTCACACGTTCATCAGCGCCCTCTGCTGTCACTGAGCGGCACTTCAGCAGCGCGTCTCCTTCACCGGTTCATCAGCGCCCTCTGCTGTCACTGAGCGGCACTTCAGCAGCGCGTCTCCTTCACCGGTTCATCAGCGCCCTCTGCTGTCACTGAGCGGCACTTCAGCAGCGCGTCTCCTTCACCGGTTCATCAGCGCCCTCTGCTGTCACTGAGCGGCACTTCAGCAGCGTGTCTCCTTCACCGGTTCATCAGCGCCCTCTGCTGTCACTGAGCGGCACTTCAGCAGCGCGTCTCCTTCACCGGTTCATCAGCGCCCTCTGCTGTCACTGAGCGGCACTTCAGCAGCGCGTCTCCTTCACCGGTTCATCAGCGCCCTCTGCTGTCACTGAGCGGCACTTCAGCAGCGCGTCTCCTTCACCGGTTCATCAGCGCCCTCTGCTGTCACTGAGCGGCACTTCAGCAGCGCGTCTCCTTCACCGGTTCATCAGCGCCCTCTGCTGTCACTGAGCGGCACTTCAGCAGCGCGTCTCCTTCACCGGTTCATCAGCGCCCTCTGCTGTCACTGAGCGGCACTTCAGCAGCGCGTCTCCTTCACCGGTTCATCAGCGCCCTCTGCTGTCACTGAGCGGCACTTCAGCAGCGCGTCTCCTTCACCGGTTCATCAGCGCCCTCTGCTGTCACTGAGCGGCACTTCAGCAGCGCGTCTCCTTCACCGGTTCATCAGCGCCCTCTGCTGTCACTGAGCGGCACATCAGCAGCGCGTCTCCTTCACCGGTTCATCAGCGCCCTCTGCTGTCACTGAGCGGCACTTCAGCAGCGCGTCTCCTTCACCGGTTCATCAGCGCCCTCTGCTGTCACTGAGCGGCACTTCAGCAGCGCGTCTCCTTCACCGGTTCATCAGCGCCCTCTGCTGTCACTGAGCGGCACATCAGCAGCGCGTCTCCTTCACCGGTTCATCAGCGCCCTCTGCTGTCACTGAGCGGCACTTCAGCAGCGCGTCTCCTTCACCGGTTCATCAGCGCCCTCTGCTGTCACTGAGCGGCACTTCAGCAGCGCGTCTCCTTCACCGGTTCATCAGCGCCCTCTGCTGTCACTGAGCGGCACATCAGCAGCGCGTCTCCTTCACCGGTTCATCAGCGCCCTCTGCTGTCACTGAGCGGCACTTCAGCAGCGTGTCTCCTTCACCGGTTCATCAGCGCCCTCTGCTGTCACTGAGCGGCACTTCAGCAGCGCGTCTCCTTCACCGGTTCATCAGCGCCCTCTGCTGTCACTGAGCGGCACTTCAGCAGCGCGTCTCCTTCACCCGTTCATCAGCGCCCTCTGCGGTCACTGAGCGGCACTTCAGCAGCGCGTCTCCTTCACCGGTTCATCAGCGCCCTCTGCTGTCACTGAGCGGCACTTCAGCAGCGCGTCTCCTTCACCGGTTCATCAGCGCCCTCTGCTGTCACTGAGCGGCACTTCAGCAGCGCGTCTCCTTCACCGGTTCATCAGCGCCCTCTGCTGTCACTGAGCGGCACTTCAGCAGCACGTCTCCTTCACCGGTTCATCAGCGCCCTCTGCTGTCACTGAGCGGCACTTCAGCAGCGCGTCTCCTTCACCGGTTCATCAGCGCCCTCTGCTGTCACTGAGCGGCACTTCAGCAGCGCGTCTCCTTCACACGTTCATCAGCGCCCTCTGCTGTCACTGAGCGGCACTTCAGCAGCGCGTCTCCTTCACACGTTCATCAGCGCCCTCTGCTGTCACTGAGCGGCACTTCAGCAGCGCGTCTCCTTCACCGGTTCATCAGCGCCCTCTGCTGTCACTGAGCGGCACTTCAGCAGCGCGTCTCCTTCACCGGTTCATCAGCGCCCTCTGCTGTCACTGAGCGGCACTTCAGCAGCGCGTCTCCTTCACCCGTTCATCAGCGCCCTCTGCTGTCACTGAGCGGCACATCAGCAGCGCGTCTCCTTCACACGTTCATCAGCGCCCTCTGCTGTCACTGAGCGGCACTTCAGCAGCGCGTCTCCTTCACACGTTCATCAGCGCCCTCTGCTGTCACTGAGCGGCACTTCAGCAGCGCGTCTCCTTCACCGGTTCATCAGCGCCCTCTGCTGTCACTGAGCGGCACTTCAGCAGCGCGTCTCCTTCACCGGTTCATCAGCGCCCTCTGCTGTCACTGAGCGGCACTTCAGCAGCGCGTCTCCTTCACCGGTTCATCAGCGCCCTCTGCTGTCACTGAGCGGCACTTCAGCAGCACGTCTCCTTCACCGGTTCATCAGCGCCCTCTGCTGTCACTGAGCGGCACTTCAGCAGCGCGTCTCCTTCACCGGTTCATCAGCGCCCTCTGCTGTCACTGAGCGGCACTTCAGCAGCGCGTCTCCTTCACCGGTTCATCAGCGCCCTCTGCTGTCACTGAGCGGCACATCAGCAGCACGTCTCCTTCACCGGTTCATCAGCGCCGTCTGCTGTCACTGAGCGGCACTTCAGCAGCGCGTCTCCTTCACCGGTTCATCAGCGCCCTCTGCTGTCACTGAGCGGCACTTCAGCAGCGCGTCTCCTTCACCGGTTCATCAGCGCCCTCTGCTGTCACTGAGCGGCACTTCAGCAGCGCGTCTCCTTCACACGTTCATCAGCGCCCTCTGCTGTCACTGAGCGGCACTTCAGCAGCGCGTCTCCTTCACCGGTTCATCAGCGCCCTCTGCTGTCACTGAGCGGCACTTCAGCAGCGCGTCTCCTTCACCGGTTCATCAGCGCCCTCTGCTGTCACTGAGCGGCACTTCAGCAGCGCGTCTCCTTCACCGGTTCATCAGCGCCCTCTGCTGTCACTGAGCGGCACTTCAGCAGCGCGTCTCCTTCACCGGTTCATCAGCGCCCTCTGCTGTCACTGAGCGGCACTTCAGCAGCGCGTCTCCTTCACACGTTCATCAGCGCCCTCTGCTGTCACTGAGCGGCACATCAGCAGCGCGTCTCCTTCACCGGTTCATCAGCGCCCTCTGCTGTCACTGAGCGGCACTTCAGCAGCGCGTCTCCTTCACCGGTTCATCAGCGCCCTCTGCTGTCACTGAGCGGCACTTCAGCAGCGCGTCTCCTTCACCGGTTCATCAGCGCCCTCTGCTGTCACTGAGCGGCACTTCAGCAGCGCGTCTCCTTCACCGGTTCAGTCATGTGCAAACGCACGTTGGGCTTGTTTATATCTGAGCGCGTGTCCCTTTGACGCAGAATACAGCGGTGTTGAGCATTTATACGGTTGATGGGCAATGTATTCTTGAGTGCATTATAAAAAAATTATACATTGTTAATAAATTATTATTAACGATATTTTAAAGTACCCACGATAACAATATCGTGCATATTAATTATCGTGATAAATCGCATTATCGAAAATCGGCACATGTCTAACACACACACACACAGATGGATCATCAGGGAACAACACACACATACACTCTCTCTCACACACACACTTTTACACACACAAAAAAGGTTCTCAGCTCAGTCAGATTCAGAGTCAGATTCACTCTGAGCGGATCACTGAATCAGTGAGTCATATTCACTCTTTGCGGATCACTGAATCAGTGAGTCAGATTCCCTCAAAGCAGATCACTGAATCAGCGAGTCATATTTACTTTGAGTGGATCAGTGAGTCATATTCACTTTGAGCGGATCACTGAATCAGTGAGTCATATCCAATTTGAGCGGATCACTGAATCAGTGAGTCAGATTCCCTCCGAGCGGATCACTGAATCAGTGAGTCAGATTCCCTCCGAGCGGATCACTGAATCAGTGAGTCAGATTCCCTCCGAGCAGATCACTGAATCAGTGAGTCAGATTCCCTCCGAGCGGATCACTGAATCAGTGAGTCAGATTCCCTCCGAGCGGATCACTGAATCAGTGAGTCAGATTCCCTCCGAGCGGATCACTGAATCAGTGAGTCAGATTCCCTCCGAGCGGATCACTGAATCAGTGAGTCAGATTCCCTCCGAGCAGATCACTGAATCAGTGAGTCAGATTCCCTCCGAGCGGATCACTGAATCAGTGAGTCAGATTCCCTCCGAGCGGATCACTGAATCAGTGAGTCACTCCTGAAGTGTGTGTTCTCACCGTCTGATGGTGTGTGTGGTCCTCAAGCGAGATCGGTTTCTCCTGAGGCGATGTTTGAGCACACCAGCCGAATCAGCTCCAGGAAACGCATCACCAAACGCTGCAACAAACACACACACACACACACACACACACACACACACACACACACACACACACACACACACACACACACACTATTTCTTCACACTGAAGTAAAGCATGTGACTATGAAGCTGAAGTATAAAGCTGGACTTGTACCTGGCATGCGTCCGTCTCAGGGTTTCCCATGATGCCGAGTGAGGGTGTGTGTGTGTGTGAGTGTGTGAGGCTCATCCTGGAGAGCTGAAGCATGAGCTCCTCCTGTGACGGGGCTTGTTTGGCCAGAGAGACGCTCATCTGAAAGCAGAACACACACAGAAGCACTGAAACACACACACACACACATCCACACACACACTAAAGAACTGACACACACACACACACACACACACACTAGTGTTGTCAAATCGATACTGAAATGTTAAGAATGAGCCTCTTGGAGTGCTGTTGAGCTGTAATCGTAAACGCCCCTGATTGGCCGTTGTGCTCGTCGGATGGGCCTGTGATTGGCTACTACGATCAGCACACGCAGCGGTTTGAAAGATCACGGGAGTGTTGTAAAGCCCAATCAGCCGTCAGCCAGCGGACCCATCGGCAGACAGACTCCTGCATTCGAACGCTGTGTGTGTGTGTGTGTGTGCGCTCTGAGAAAAGCCTCAGTGATGTATCTTTAGCAGCGGGGTCAGCTCATTCAGCACTATCCAGCACTTCGTTACCGTACTCAAGCAGAGATTCTGGGTATCTATACTTTACTGGAGTAATTATTTTTCTGCCTACTTTTTACTTCTACTCCTTACATTTTCATGCAATTATCTGTACTTTCTACTCCTTACTTTTTAAAAATAGCCTCGTTACTCCTCTTTCATTTCATCTTGTTTAAAAAAAACTATGCAGATAAATCGCGTCATCCTGATAGTGTGAATATGACTGTGGTTGGATGAGAAGTGTAAACATATACCATTCCAACACCCTATTGGTTACTACGAGCCTGCACATGACTCAAAGCACAAATCACACACGGTGTTGCCAGATTGGGCGGGTTCCAGCGGACGAGCACGCACTGTCAGCCAATCAGCGATCAGCAGCAGACGCGCTCATTCATGACAGCCAGCTCGTCGTAGCTGTATATTCAAGTGATCGCTATGCTAAAGTGGCATACATACAGTATACACAAGCCGTTTCTACAGTCAGGAGTGGGAGAGGGAACCATCTCTCAAACGTGGATTACACCTGTGACTCGAAGATAGGGCTGCACGTTTTCAAGTTTTTCATTAACCGTTAACCGAGGCCCTTAGCGGTTAATACTCGGTTAACCATAGTGTGCGTCAGGGTTATTTTTAGCTTATTAATTTGACGACCACCATCTCCGTAGTGAACGCGCCTATAGAGAGAAATGCACATCATGGATTACATAATCAGAGAGTAGCCTATTTATTTTCGTTTTAAATTGTTAAAAGACATTTCAAGTTTCTTAAGATCTAGTTCATGTCTGCGAGGCGTACGCTGAGTTTCGTTAAATTAGGATGAGATGCGCTCCAGTTCACGAGCAATGCGTGCGCCTGCACGATTAGAGCATGTAACGTTAGTAAAATATGCAGCCAAAAATGATTCACAAAGCGTTTGACTCGCGCGGCTGTTCAAGCATCTGTGGTCTCGTCCCTTCAGCTCTGGCCATCTTGCTTTCAGTCCGCGATTAGCTTTTTTGTTTTCTTCATTACAGTTAAAGTAACGTCTGCTTTTCTCTAGTCATTCACAAGTTTCTGACTTCAAACTTTCTTTCTTCTGCTCCGTTATGCACAGCGCGCGCGGCTCGCGCTCTGCTTCTGCCCTAATGCG
>NC_090177.1:372500-387500 GCF_024679245.1 Pseudorasbora parva
ATGAGCCATGTGTCCCCCGAGCTCTAGAGGTATGGAGAACCCTATGAGCCATGTGTCCCCCGAGCTCTAGAGGTATGGAGAACCCTATGAGCCATGTGTCCGCCGAGCTCTAGAGGTATGGAGAACCCTATGAGCCATGTGTCCGCCGAGCTCTAGAGGTACGGAGAACCCTATGAGCCATGTGTCCGCCGAGCTCTTAGAGGTATGGAGAACCCTATGAGCCATGTGTCTGCCGAGCTCTAGAGGTACGGAGAACCCTATGAGCCATGTGTCCGCCGAGCTCTAGAGGTATGGAGAACCCTATGAGCCATGTGTCCCCCGAGCTCTAGAGGTATGGAGAACCCTATGAGCCATGTGTCCCCCGAGCTCTAGAGGTATGGAGAACCCTATGAGCCATGTGTCCGCCGAGCTCTAGAGGTATGGAGAACCCTATGAGCCATGTGTCCGCCGAGCTCTAGAGGTATGGAGAACCCTATGAGCCATGTGTCCGCCGAGCTCTAGAGGTACGGAGAACCCTATGAGCCATGTGTCCGCCGAGCTCTAGAGGTACGGAGAACCCTATGAGCCATGTGTCCGCCGAGCTCTAGAGGTACGGAGAACCCTATGAGCCATGTGTCCGCCGAGCTCTAGAGATACG
Source organism: Pseudorasbora parva (assembly GCF_024679245.1). Lineage (NCBI taxonomy): Eukaryota > Metazoa > Chordata > Actinopteri > Cypriniformes > Gobionidae > Pseudorasbora > Pseudorasbora parva. The sequence continues at coordinate 373,138 of NC_090177.1, forward strand.
GAGAACCCTATGAGCCATGTGTCCGCCGAGCTCTAGAGGTATGGAGAACCCTATGAGCCATGTGTCCGCCGAGCTCTAGAGGTACGGAGAACCCTATGAGCCATGTGTCCGCCGAGCTCTTAGAGGTATGGAGAACCCTATGAGCCATGTGTCTGCCGAGCTCTAGAGGTACGGAGAACCCTATGAGCCATGTGTCCGCCGAGCTCTAGAGGTATGGAGAACCCTATGAGCCATGTGTCCCCCGAGCTCTAGAGGTATGGAGAACCCTATGAGCCATGTGTCCCCCGAGCTCTAGAGGTATGGAGAACCCTATGAGCCATGTGTCCGCCGAGCTCTAGAGGTATGGAGAACCCTATGAGCCATGTGTCCGCCGAGCTCTAGAGGTACGGAGAACCCTATGAGCCATGTGTCCGCCGAGCTCTTAGAGGTATGGAGAACCCTATGAGCCATGTGTCTGCCGAGCTCTAGAGGTACGGAGAACCCTATGAGCCATGTGTCCGCCGAGCTCTAGAGGTATGGAGAACCCTATGAGCCATGTGTCCCCCGAGCTCTAGAGGTATGGAGAACCCTATGAGCCATGTGTCCCCCGAGCTCTAGAGGTATGGAGAACCCTATGAGCCATGTGTCCGCCGAGCTCTAGAGGTATGGAGAACCCTATGAGCCATGTGTCCGCCGAGCTCTAGAGGTATGGAGAACCCTATGAGCCATGTGTCCGCCGAGCTCTAGAGGTATGGAGAACCCTATGAGCCATGTGTCCGCCGAGCTCTAGAGGTATGGAGAACCCTATGAGCCATGTGTCCGACGAGCTCTAGAGGTACGGAGAACCCTATGAGCCATGTGTCCGCCGAGCTCTAGAGGTATGGAGAACCCTATGAGCCATGTGTCCGCCGAGCTCTAGAGGTATGGAGAACCCTATGAGCCATGTGTCCGCCGAGCTCTAGAGGTAAGGAGAACCCTGAGCCATGTGTCTGTGCGCCGCCGGAGACGAGAGCATGAGCAACTCCGCTTTTCAACGCCTCTGGCTCTAACATTATGCCACATTAGCGCCAAAACGCTATTAATTGTTTGAATTTCGCATTAAAACGTAATAATAATAATTACATCTTATTGTACATCCTGTGTGTGTGTGCCTGGGTTTGTGTGTGTGTGTGTGTTACCTTGCTGCCGTGTCCAGTGTGTTCTCTGCGCTGATGCTGATTCGCTGCAGCTCTTTGTTCTCCTGCTGTGATTGGCTGAGCTGTGTCCTCAGAGCGCGCAGCGACTGCTCCTTCCTCCTCAACTCCAGCTTAGCTTCTGACAAACTCTGACAAAACAATATTTATTTTATTTAGATAAATTACATTGTACGTTAATGTGTGTGTGTGTCTGTGTGAGTGTGTGTGTGTGTACCTGCACAGCCTGTGCTAGTGTATGTGTGTGTGTGTACCTGCACAGCCTGTGCGAGTGTGTGTGTGTGTACCTGCACAGCCTGTGTGTGTGTGTGAGAGAGAGAGAGTGTGTATGAGTGAGTGTGTGTGTGTGTGTGTGCGTGAGTGTGTCTACCTGCACAGCCTGTGTGTGAGTGTGTGTGTGTGAGAGAGAGAGTGTATGAGTGAGTGTGTGTGTGTGTGTACCTGCACAGCCTGTGTGTGAGTGTGTGCGTGTGAGAGAGAGAGTGTATGAGTGAGTGTGTGTGTGTGTGTGTACCTGCACAGCCTGTGCGAGTGTGCGGTCCTTCTCCAGCTCGTCCCCCGTGTGCAGCTCCATGCTGAGGCCCAGCTGTGAGAGCTGAGAGGCCTGGTCGTGCAGCAGAGCCTGAGCACGCTGCTCCCTCTGGAGGGCACTACTGAGCTCCTCACACACTCGCTCGAACTGCTGGAGCGGAGCACACGCCTGACACACACACACACACACACACACACACACACACACACACACACACACACACACACACACACACACACACACACACACACACACACACACACACACACACACACACACACACACACACACACACACACACACACACAGCGTTTTTGTGAATTATGGGGACTTTCCATAGGTGTAATGCATTTTAGACTTTACCAACTGTACATTCTATCCCCTTACACTGCCCCTAAACATCACACACACACACACACACACACACACACACACACACACACACACACACACACACACACACACACGTCTAAATACCAGGGCTCGACATTAAGCGTGTTCATGTGCTTTTTCTTCGGATATATAAATCGGTCACTCACTTGTCTGAGTAAGAAAAAAAAAGATTTTGTGTGTGTGTGTGTGTTGTAAATATAACTTATTCTGAAGCAATATTCTCCCCAGTGTTCAGTCAGCTTTGGCATATTTAAATCTGCATATCTGTGATATTCTTACCTTTATAAAGAGCAGGTTTCCCCTAATCGTACTAAATGTAGGCTATGGTTCAGGTTTCATATTATATTCTTAAATTTGATCAATACATTCAATTAAAATAAGACACTATAGGGCTGTAACCAATCAAATTAAATAATTTACACTGAAAATAACAACTGCATTATTTGAGAAATCTTTGATTGGATAAGATTGGGTGAGAGTTTTGAGATTTGTATTTTTGAATAAATAAATAAGAAATGTTGAAAAGTATATGAAACTAAACCACCAGTAGGGGGCAGCAGGTGAGTCTTAACCAGTGAGTCATTGAGTCGACTCATCGCCACTTACACTTAATTAATGATCATTCGTGTATTTTGGTGATTCGCTCGTTACTTTTTGAAGTTTTAATCCGCTTGTCTGGTCCGCTTGTTACTCGCCCTTAAAGAAATCCACTGGACACGTGTTAATGTCGAGCCCTGCAAATATCATCCGGTACATTATAATAAACATCAGTTAATAACTGGAAGCGTTTGCTGAGACTCACGGTGTGTGCGTCTCTGCCGGTGTGTGTGTGTCTGCCGGTGTGTGTGTGTCTAATGTGTGTGAGCTCCAGCCGCAGGTTCCTCCGCTCGACCTCCGTCGAATGCAGACGCTGTGTGAACTCCAGGATGTGCTTCTGAAGAGACGCCATCATTATCTGCACACACACACACACACACACACACACACACGTTTATTTTTGGGAAATGTGGGGACATTCCACAGACATATGGCTTTTATACTGAACACACCGTATATCCCCTTTACACCACTGCCCCTAAACTAGGGCTGTGCGATACGGACAACACACAAACATGCTTTACAGTTATAAATGCATTCTGAGTGAATTTGAAACATATTTCCAAAGGAAACAAATTTGAGCTTTATCGAAAAGTTAACACGTCTCTAGAACAGACAAATGGCCTAAATAAATAAATAAAATATATCTACAGTATTGTTCAAAATAATAGCAGTACAATGTGACTAACCAGAATAATCAAGGTTTTTAGTATATTTTTTATTGCTACGTGGCAAACAAGTTACCAGTAGGTTCAGTAGATTCTCAGAAAACAAATGAGACCCAGCATTCATGATATGCACGCTCTTAAGGCTGTGCAATTGGGCAATTAGTTGAAAGGGGTGTGTTCAAAAAAATAGCAGTGTCTACCTTTGACTGTACAAACTCAAAACTATTTTGTACAAACATTTTTTTTTCTGGGATTTAGCAATCCTGTGAATCACTAAACTAATATTTAGTTGTATGACCACAGTTTTTTAAAACTGCTTGACATCTGTGTGGCATGGAGTCAACCAACTTGTGGCACCTCTCAGCTGTTATTCCACTCCATGATTCTTTAACAACATTCCACAATTCATTCACATTTCTTGGTTTTGCTTCAGAAACAGCATTTTTGATATCACCCCACAAGTTCTCAATTGGATTAAGGTCTGGAGATTGGGCTGGCCACTCCATAACATTAATTTTGTTGGTTTGGAACCAAGACTTTGCCCGTTTACTAGTGTGTTTTGGGTCATTGTCTTGTTGAAACAACCGTTTCAAGGGCATGTCCTCTTCAGCATAGGGCAACATGACCTCTTCAAGTATTTTAACATATGCAAACTGATCCATGATCCCTGGTATGCGATAAATAGGCCCAACACCATAGTAGGAGAAACATGCCCATATCATGATGCTTGCACCTCCATGCTTCGCTGTCTTCACTGTGTACTGTGGCTTGAATTCAGAGTTTGGGGGTCGTCTCAAAAACTGCCTGTGGCCCTTGGACCCAAAAAGAACAATTTTACTCTCATCAGTCCACAAAATGTTCCTCCATTTCTCTTTAGGCCAGTTGATGTGTTCTTTGGCAAATTGTAACCTCTTCTGCACATGCCTTTTTTTTAACAGAGGGACTTTGCGGGGGATTCTTGAAAATAGATTAGCTTCACACAGACGTCTTCTAACTGTCACAGTACTTACAGGTAACTCCAGACTGTCTCTGATCATCCTGGAGGTGATCATTGGCTGAGCCTTTGCCATTCTGGTTATTCTTCTATCCATTTTGATGGTTGTCTTCCGTTTTCTTCCACGTCTCTCTGGTTTTGCTCTCCATTTTAAGGCATTGGAGATCATTTTAGCTGAACAGCCTATCATTTTTTGCACCTCTTTATAGGTTTTCCCCTCTCTAATCAACTTTTTAATCAAAGTACGCTGTTCTTCTGAACAATGTCTTGAACGACCCATTTTCCTCAGCTTTCAAATGCATGTTCAACAAGTGTTGGCTTCATCCTTAAATAGGGGCCACCTGATTCACACCTGTTTCTTCACAAAATTGATGACCTCAGTGATTGAATGCCACACTGCTATTTTTTTGAACACACCCCTTTCAACTAATTGCCCAATTGCACAGCCTTAAGAGCGTGCATATCATGAATACTGGGTCTCATTTGTTTTCTGAGAATCTACTGAACCTACTGGTAACTTGTTTGCCACGTAGCAATAAAAAATATACTAAAAACCTTGATTATTCTGGTTAGTCACATTGTACTGCTATTATTTTGAACAAGACTGTAACTACTTTGACATTAAAAACAAAACTAAACTATTTTACTGGCTGCAACAATGTGAAAAAAACAAACAAAAAACAAAAAAACACAAAACGGGCTCAACACAAAGAGGTCTGAGACCACATTCCTACTAAAGTGGACCAAAAAGGATCTGAGTCCTCTTTTAGGTACAGGGACAGTGTGAACATAAAGAGAACTGGGTCCTTTTTCACTTGGTTCACTTCTTGGTCTTCTTAAAGGAGTCTGAGTTTGGTTCTTTTAAGGAGGACCCAAGTGTGAAAACACTAACAGTCTGAACACAAAGCGGTCTGAGACCACATTCCAAAGGACCCAGTTCTCTTTATGTTCACACTGTCCCTGTACCTAAAAGAGGACTCAGATCCTTTTTGGTCCACTTTAGTAGGAATGTGGTTTCAGACCTCTTTGTGTTCAGACTGTTAGGGTGTTTTCACAATTGGGTCCTCCTTAAAAGAACCAAACTCAGACTCCTTTAAGAGGACACAAGTGTGAAAACACCCTAACTCGATATATGGCAGTGTGTGTGTGTGTGTGTGTGTGTGCACCTTGCTGTTCCAGTAGCTGTGTTTATTTTGTTGCGCGTGGAGTCCGTCACGCAGTCGCCGTACCAGCGAGTCCTTCCCATAATGCCCACAGCACTGAGAGTCCACATCCGACAGCAGCCGCTCCAACAGCTTCCTGCATGCCCTTTGAGCCGCCGACATCACATCAGCCGAATCTGGCAGTCACATGATCAGCGTTACAGAACTATCCCTACAGTCACACCGATCTACAAACCCAATTCAAAAAAGTTGGGACACTGTACAAATTGTGAATAAAAACATAATGCAATAATGTGGAAGTTTCAATATTGTATTCAGAATACACCATAGATGGCATATCAAATGTTTAAACTGAGAAAATGTGTCATTTTAAGGGGAAAATAAGTTGATTTTATATTTCATGGCATCAACACATCTCTCAGAGTTGTGCCGTGGCCATGTTTCCCCCTGTGTGTCATCCCCTCTTCTGTTTAAATCAGTCTGCAAACGTCTGGGACTGAGGAGACGAGCTGCTCAAGTTTAGGAATAGGAATGTTGTCCATTCTTGACTAATACAGGCTTCTAGCTGCTCAACTGTCTCAGGTCTTCTTTATCGCATCTTCATCTTTATTTTATTTATTTCAAAGTGTTTTTATTGTTTTAAATGTACATGACACAAACAAACCAACATACATTCTCTTGTCATACAAGGCATCACTATCCACAAACCTCATACTCTACAGACATGCTCTCACATATCCCCTTTCGTCGCAGATTACATCTGAAGTTATCCAAAGCATACTGAGAATGCACACACAACAAACAAACAAAACTAAAATAAAAAAGGGGAGGGGGAGATGAGAACCTGACTTTTATTTTATTTTATTAATCTAAAGAATTAGCATCAAATGCATTTTCATAATAATCCAAGAAAGGTTGCCATGCATTCTGAAACCTTTCTGCTGAGTTTTGGACTGTAGTTCTTAACTTTTCAAGCTGAAGGAAAGACATAATTTCGCACACCCAGCGTGAGTGTTTTGGAGGTGAGGAAGATTTCCAATTTGTAAGAATTAGTCGGCGTGCTAACAGTGTAGACTATAGGGAATGCTATTAATTGAGACTGGCCTCTTGAGACCCCGACTTTTGTGTGTACCACCCCAAATACTGCAATGGTAGGATCCGGATCAATATTCTTTTTACAAATGTAGGTGAATGTATTAAATATCTCAGACCAGAATGTTCCTATGCTTGGGCATGACCAGAACGTGTGAGCCAAAGAAGCAGGGGCTTGGTGACATCGTGCACATTTGGGATCAACATTAGGATATATTTTGGCCCATTTGGTCCTAGAGAGGTGCAGGCGATTAAATACTTTGAATTGTATCAACCTGTGCCTAACACAGATAGACGATGTGCATGTTTTGTGTATTACTCTTTGCCAAATTTCATCTGTCAATTCAATATTTAGATCCCCCTCCCACTGAACCTTATGGGACAGAAGAGATGGGCATTTCATGGCCTGGATAGCAGTGTACAGCCGGGAGACACCGCCTGAGAGATAAGGCTTGACCGTCAGACAGTGATCGAGAGGGACAATATTTGGTTTTGAAGGGAATGAACGAAACCTGAAGATACCTGAAGAAATGTGTTTTTGGTAAACTTAATTCAAAACTTAATTTAAAAAATAAAAAAGATCTCCCACACTGTTTATGCCTTTTCTCGCCCAGGTGAGAAAGGCCGTATCTATAAGTGATGGCTTAGAAACCCTTAAAGACCTAGAACATGTTTGGGGCGCCTGATCTGCCTCTACTTTTCTTCGTTTTTCTCCCCCATTCTAGCAGTTAGCATCAAGTGCTATATATCATTTTAAACAGGAGAACCTGAAGTTTCCATCTAGCTCATTTGATGTCCCAATTTTACATTTATTTATTCTGAGAATGGATTAAATTAATATAATTTCAAGAAAAATGGCAGCAAAAATGGTATGTTTTTACTGTGAACTCGAACAGAACTTCATGAAGTTTGGATTTTTTCCTTTAGAAAGTTAGACTTGGTTGTTTTACACTTCCAGATTAAATTTTGTCTACATGTAACAATCCCTCAGCAAGTTATAGCCATTTATTATAACATTATTCTAGGCGTTTCTAGGTTTTTGAGTGAAAACAGGTGTATTTTATTTAATGATAATATGTCCTAAAACGTTCAAGTAATAAAGTAAATAGAAAGATTGTAATATCATAACACTGAAACAAACATTTTTCTTCAGAGAAATATATTATAATTTGAGCATTAAAAACAAACGCAAACAATACATCAAGTTGTGACAAGAAACCGTGAAATAAAATATACTGAGGCTACTTTTACATGTGGGCGGCTATTTTCATAAACGGACATTTCAACCTCTCTGCACATAATCTTCTCAAACACTAATTGAGGAAAATATAATAGTGCAAATGTGTAAAACACAAACTACATACAAATAGATAAATATACTGACTGTGTGCTGTGCTCTGAGAGAGAGCGCTTTGCACGCGTTTATTTCTGTTTGGTTTCATGATGGACGCAAATTCACACCCACGTTCATTTTTCAGAGAAACGTGATTCGTGGTTCAAAAGACCAAACACTGTGTTTATTGGTTGAGTTGATGAAAGTTTCAACGAATCTGGGCATAGGGGGGTGGGACTAATACAAAATAATAATTTCTGTTTGGCTCAGGGGAACAACCCACGTGTGTTTCCTGGACAAATCAATGCTGCATATTTTGATGATGCATCGATGCTGACTGTGGAGCCTCTGAGTGATCAATCGCGAGACATATTATACCTATGGAAAGTGGAGATTCTCCTCTTTATGGTGCAGTTTACAGCATACAGATTGGATTTGCGGTTTAAAAGTTATTAAACATTTTAGAACGATAGTTATTTTTAGCCGCGGGCGGCTGTCTCGATCTTTAAGGGTTAGAGAAAGTTTGAGGACAGAGGCATGGACACCAAAGCTTGTATGTGACCAAAATGTTTGCGAGATTGGGTCCATATACGCGAGCTGCCTCTTACAATAGGACTGTCCGGCAGTGGAGCACATAACATTGAGGCCAAAGAGGCGGACGAGCATGAATGTTGTTCCATTAGACACCAACTCAAGCTACTCCCACCCATCGAAGCTCCATACCATATTACTAATTTGTGAATGTTTGCAGCCCAATAATATTATAAAAAATTTGGTAGAGCTAGTCCAGCATTCTCCTTACGTCTCTCGAGAACTGTTTTCCGTACGCGAGGTATAGTTTTGTTCCATATAAATGTACTGATGTGCCTGTCAAGTTCCTTGAAGAATGATTTGGGTATGAAAATTGGGACTGTTTGGAATAAATACAAGATCTTAGGTAACGTTACCATCTTTATTGAATTAATACGTCCAGCCAGGGACAGAGGCAAATTAGACCAACGATTAAGATTCTCCTTGATCTGTCCTAAGGCTGATTTGAAGTTATTTTGGAATAGGTCCTTATATCTACTTGTAACACTTACTCCCAGGTATGTCATGGTAAATGGTAAATGGACTGCATTTATATAGCTTTACATTTTTGCCTCACATTCACCCATTCATACACCGACGGCGATGTCAGCCATGTAAGACGCCATCAGCTCGTCGGGAGCAGCTGGGGTTAGGTGTCTTGCTCATGGACACTTCGACACTTGGTCAGGTGGAACCGGGGATTGAACCACCAACCTTTCGGTTTGTAGACAACCTACATGAACCACTGAGCCACTGCAGCCCCCACTGAGCCACTGCCGCCCCTATGGGACCCTCTGTAGTCCTGAATGGGTATGAGTCAAAGGATCGATTCCGAGCTAAAACATTTATTGGGAACACTTTTGGTGAGATTAATCTTATACCCAGAAGATTTACCAAATTGATAAATGATGTCTAAAAATTCTGGGATTGAAGTCTCTGGATCCGATATAAACATCAGCAAATCATCGGCATACAATGACACTTTATGAATCAGGCCTCCCCTCGTGATACCCCGTATATTGTTATTACATCGCAAAGCCGCGGCAAGTGGCTTAATGACCAGATCAAAGAGAAGAGGGGACAACCCTGTCGTGTCCCTCTCTGAACAATGAAATATAGCGAATTAAAGTTATTAGTCCTCACTCTAGCTTGGGGTGCTGCATACAGCGTCCGAATCCAAGAAATAAAGATTGGACCGAAGCCGAATTTGCTTAGAGTTTTGAAAAGGTGTCCATACTCAATTCGATCGAAGGCTTTATGTGCGTCTAGTGAGATCACAATTTCTGGCGAGTGAATCGAATGTTTAGAGTATATTATGTTAAAGAGGCGACGTAAATTGTGAAAAGACTGCCTGCCCTTTACAAAGCCTGTTTGGTCAGGATGCACAATTTTTGGTACTATAGATTCCAATCTTAAGGAGAGAATCTTTGTAAGTATTTTATAATCACATGTGAGCAGGCTGATCGGGCGATAAGACTCACATTTAGTGGGGTCTTTGCCCTTTTTGGGAAGGACAGATCTTGTGGCTTGGGTCATAGATGTAGGCAGCTTCTCTTGTTTGAGTGATTCATTGTAGACAAGGCACAATAAAGGTATCCATTTAGAGGCAAAACCTTATAAAACTCAATTGGATACTCATCTGGGCCTGGTGCCTTTCTATTTTTCATTGATCTAATTGCTTGACTAATCTCAGTTTCAAATATCGACTGCTCAAGAATGGCCTTATCCTCCTCAGCTATAGTCGGGAGAGTTACATTGTCAAGAAATACATGATCATTAGGATTGTCTGAAGAATATAAGGATGAATAAAATAATCTGAATTGCTCATTAATGTCTTTGGAATCAAGCTTAACTTCTCCATCCGCAGTTTGAATTTTTGTAATAAAATCGGCAGCAGAATATTGACGCAGCTGATGAGAGAGTAACCTACTTGCCCGCTCTCCATGTTCGTAAAAGTTTTGTCTAGATTTCAGAAATTTCTCTCCTGCTTCTGTGGAGGCAAGAAGATCAAATTCAGTTTGCAATGCTATTCTTTTTTTCCGGAGGTCAGCTGTAGGGGCTGAGGAGTGTTGCTGGTCAACATCGTGGATTAGATTGATCAACTCATTGTAACGTCTAGACCTGCTTCTATTGAGACGGGCAGTGTATTCTTTAATTTGACCCCTAATATATGCTTTAAGAGTTTCACAAAGTATTAAAATATTGGTGTCTGGCAGCTGGTTAGTTTCAATAAAGAAATCAATCTGTGCAGAAATAAAGTCTAGAAATGTTTCATCAGACAACAAAGATGTATTAAATTGCCAGTTGCATTGAATTGGCCTTCTACGGTGGAGCCAAAGCTCCATAGTGACTGGAGAGTGGTCAGAGATAACAATAGTTTCATAACTGCAAGACTTAACTGATGAAAGCATTTTTTGATCCAGCAAAAAGAAATCTATTCTTGAATATGTTTGATGGACAGCGGAGAAGAAGGAATACTCTTTTAACGTAGGATTCTTAAATCTCCATGGATCTACTACACCAGTAGAACCGCAAAAAGCATTTATAATAGTTGCAGATTTGGAGGAGGAAGGAGGGGCTGTAAATACTTCGGAACGGTCTAGAGAAGGTTTAAGAACCGTATTAAAGTCTCCTTCCAGAATCAGATGATGTGTGCCCAGCTCTGGTATACGCCAAACAGTTCTTTAAAAAAGTCTGGGTTATCCCAATTCTGAGCATACACACTAACTAGGACCACTGGTACGATATAAAGTCTGCCCTGAACAATCACAAAACGCCCACATTTATCCCTAATAGCACTGGTTTGTATAAATTGTACATTTTTGCCAATCAAGATGGCTGTACCACGAAGTTTAGAGTTTAATTCAGAGCGGTAGACCTGTGATACACATCCTCTCTTTAATTTAGGAATGTCTGTTGCACGAAGGTGTGTTTCCTGTAGGAAAATGATCTCTGCGTTCAATTTGTTCAAATGTGAAAACACCTTACTCCGCTTTACAGGATGATCGAGTCCCCTCACGTTCCAGCTCACACATTTAGTCGTAGGTCTATTCATTCTATCTGCCGAAGCCATGGCTGATAAAGTCCAACTCAATGATATTGTGATAACTCATCTCCACCTCTGATAAAGAAAGATTGCATATGAGGAAAAATAAAATATAATTTATAAATATAGTCACAATAGGCCTACTTTAAAACAGTCAAATTATCCATACTTGTTTCCTACAAATATTAGTAGACAGTTCTAGATGGGGTGTGTGTGTGGGGGGGGGGGGGGGGGGGGGGAGAAAAAAAGGAGAAGGAGAAAATAATAATAATTTAATAAATAAATAAATAAATAAATAATAAAATATAAAAAAAACGCCTCAATCCGCACATGCAACTAGCCATCAGTAACGTTACACCCTCTGTCCGAGGTCACTGAGCTGATCCAATGCCCCATGGCATTACGCTGCAGCAATATTGATCCCCAACAACAGTCGGTTTGGTTCACTCCAATACTTCCACCAAGTATAGCGTTACCGTGGTATGTAGCCGAACAAGCTCCCATATTAGTCCCTCATAAGTCCCCTGACGAAGGTAGCCGCCTTCTCCGGCTCAGTAAAGCTCTTCTGCTGGCCGTCTCGAGTCGTAATTCTCAGTTTTGAGGGATACAACAGCCCGTATTTTATTCCCTCGCATTGCTGTAATAACTGTCTCACCTGTCCGAACGCCGCTCTCTGTCGCGCCACATTCTGCGTGTAATCGGGGAACACTCTGATATTGTCGCCATTTTCATATACAAGTTTTGGAGATGTAGCAGCCTTTCGCAGAATGCTTTCCTTCTCTTGATAGTAGTGGCACTTGACGACAAAAGCTCTCGGTGGTTGCCCATTTCCCGGGGCTTGCTGCGAGGTACGGTGAGCCGTATCGATAACGGGCGGCTCGTCCAGGCCCATCACTTTTTGTAAAAGGTTTGCAACGAAGGTGCTCGCTGAAACGCCTGCTTCTCGTCCTTCTTTAACCCCAAAGATGCGTAAATTACATCTCCGTGATCTCGCTTCCAAGTCCTCAGCCTTTGCAGCCAAACTCACCACCTCTTTTTTCAGTTCAGTCACCTGTTGCTCCAGATTAGCGATAGCATCCGAGTGAGTGTTAGCTGCAGTTTCCAAACCTGCGGTGCGCTCCTCTAGCGCGTTAGCTTTGATGTTAGCCTGATCGATTGCACCCTTCAGTTCATCTCTCAAACCACTGATTTGTTTGCGTATTTCTTCATTTTGCATCTCCGCTTTCTCATCCATTTTCGCCAGCAGTTCGTTTCTTAATGAATTTATTGCTTGTAGTATAGCTGACTGCCCCGAACTTGTGCTTTCCGCTGGCTCGTTGGCTTTACCAGCCTTCCTCAGGTCCGGCATATTTATAAGCGGCTTAACTCAACAGAATAAAAAACAAAAATATAAAACGTTTTATCCATGCACACAGTGTCTGTGTGGGTTCAACAACGAAAAAGGTGTCTTGTTGAAGAATTTTAAGGTTCACGTGGGAGAGCTCAGTTAGACACGTCTACATCCCTTCGAGGCCCAACCGGAAGTCCGCATCTTCCTCTTTATGATGCGCCAAATGTTTTCTAATGGAGAAAGATCTGGACTGCCGGCTGGCCATTTCAGTGCCGGATCCTTCTTCTACACAGCCATGATGTTGTAATTGATGCAGTGTGTGCTCTGGCATTGTCATGTTGGAGAATGCGAGGGCTTCCCTGAAAGAGACGCCGTCTGGATGGAGCAGATGTTGTTCTAGAACTTGGATAGACCTTTCAGCATTGATGGCCTTTCCAGATGTGTAAGCTGCCCATGCCACACACACTCATGAACCCCAGACCATCAGAGATCAGCTTCTGAACTGAGCGCTGAGAACAGCTTGGGTTGTCCTCGTCCTCTTCATTCCAGATGGCGTCCCAGTTTTCCAAAAAGAACGTCACATGTTGATTCGTCTGACCCCAGAACAGTTTTCCACTTTGCCACAGTCCATTTTAAACGAGCCTTGGCCCAGAGGAAACGCCTGCGCTTCTGGATCATGTTTAGATATGGCTTCTTCTTTGACCTGTAGAGTTTTAGCCGGCGACGGCCAATGGCGCGGTGGATTGTGTTCACCAATGTTTTCTGGAAGTATTCCTGAGCCCATGTTGTGATGTCCATTACAGGAGCATTCCTGTGTGTGATGCAGTGCCGTCTAATGCTGCGTTCACACTGCATGCGAATGACATGAATAAATATGTTTGCACGAAGTTGGACGCGTGAACATTTTGAATCCATTCGCTTCATTCGTGTGACATTCACTACACAACAGACAGACGCGAATTCGCATCATGGGAGGGGGTTTAGGCAGCGGCAGTCGGCGGAAGGACTAGCCGAGCTAAGGCCGCTCTCGCCGGGGTTAATGAGCTCCGCTGATCGCCGGGGTTAATGAGCTCCGCTGATCGCCGGGGTTAATGAGCTCCGCTGATCGCCGGGGTTAATGAGCTCCGCTGATCGCCGGGGTTAATGAGCTCCGCTGATCGCCGGGGTTAATGAGCTCTGCTGATCGCCGGGGTTAATGAGCTCTGCTGATCGCCGGGGTTAATGAGCTCCGCTGATCGCCGGGGTTAATGAGCTCCGCTGATCGCCGGGGTTAATGAGCTCCGCTGATCGCTGGGGTTAATGAGCTCCGCTGATCGCCGGGGTTAATGAGCTCCGCTGATCGCCGGGGTTAATGAGCTCCGCTGATCGCCGGGGTTAATGAGCTCCGCTGATCGCCGGGGTCTCACACCTCCGAAAACACCAGATCAAATTTTCAAATAGGCGCTCTCTTAATAAATAAACCACATATTTGAG